>NC_092345.1:11100750-11404732 GCF_963676685.1 Mytilus edulis
TTACCTTTTTGTCTATCCTGTTACCGATATCAGTATTTCACCTGCAAATGCTTAATTGGGAAGATTAAGACGTTATAACCTTAGGATGAGTTCAAACAATGAAACATTTCATTCGTTTTGCACCTATATGTTAAGATAAAAAAATTTAACGACGTTTTTGTCTACAATTGTCTATCCTGTTACTGTAACCATAGCAACCATAGTAACAGGATAGACATAACAGGATAGACAATTTTTTTCGTTTTTGATTGCTGTTGTGAAATAACTACTCCCTTTGGTGAAATGATTATGGTTTTCAATTGTGAATTTGGTTTCCAACACGTTATTGCAGCTTTTACAAGCATATACTGTTGGTGTAATTAATCAAAATTGTTGGTAACAGCATAGACATGAAAAAAAAGTACACTCTATTTTTTTCACTAAATGCCTTGAAATTTCTTTTCTCTACACTGTCGTTCAAGAAACGATGTGTTTTAAATGTAAAGATTACTTTGTACTTTTGAAATCAGCACTGACGGATTCAATTTTCATAGGGGGAATAATTTAACGGCTGACTTAAGTAGCGGTAACAGGATGGACATGAACCTCCCGTACGCTGATTGAATTTAGTTTGTAGATAATATGTTACATACAATGATAAAGAAGCTACGATTCGTCGTTAGAGTAATAATAAACGTTCTTAAAAAGTCTCTTTTGCAGATATCAATTTGATCAGAAAATCGGAAAAAATCATTTGAATTGGGGTTTTCTGACACTGTACGCACACAAATACCCCCAAAATCGGCCTTAAATGCAGTTTAATCTTATCAAAATTGATGTTAGGTGTGTTTATTATTAATATTCTGAATCACAAATCCGACAAGATTCCATTTAAACCATTACAACTGAAATTTCCATTAGAAATAAATTTTTTAGCATGGGTGTACTGAAAATTCGACATTTTTTGAAAATGACCCAAATATTTAACTTTCAAATTATATTATGAATTCTACGTGACTGTAGCCGTTATAAGAGTTGCGACAGAAAATTAACACTGAAATAAGACATGTAAAGAGTAGAGTTTTCTCATGATTTTCTAATGTTTAAAATTGATTTGTTACTGCTATGAATATCTTTTTATTGATATGAAAGAGGTTTTGTCAATTTTCCCTGAATTAATTTCACATCCCAATATTTTTTTCAAAAAGTCTTTCAATCTTTACTAAAGTATGGAATTCATGTATTTATTTTCATGTAGTAACAACAATGTGGCATATTTCTCAGGGAACTTAAAACTAAATATTTTACGACTAAAGATGGTCCCAAACTCATATATTGGTAGTTTAACTTTTGGCTTATCATACTTATTACAAAAATAAAAAAGAAACATTTTAATAAAAACCAAAATTGTGATTTTTTTTCTTTTACTTAATTGATTTTTGTATAGGTAAGGGGTGTCCTAAAAAAAATTCAAGATAAATTTAACCTATTACCTAATTAATTAAAAAAATTATCAGGGTTGAGTTCAATATCCTGATGACTTCTCTTTGGAGTTACTACCCAAAAATTACATTTTTTTCTACTAATTTTAGTTTTTGGCCTTTTATCTAAAAACCATAAATGCACAGGTATAGACACTGTATCAGACACCAAAAAAAAAAATCATCAATACAAGAACTAGAAACCTGCAAAAAAAAATTCGATACCATTGGATGATAACTTGTAGGAGTTATGGCCCTTGAAAAACTTTTTTTTTTTTTTACTTATTTAAGCGTTTTTGTCTATTATCTTGAGAACTAATAAAGATAGAACATGTAAAAAGGATAAAAGATCAGCAATACAAAATTTACTAAAATTCTACTATGACCGAAATTATTGGATGAATTTGTATGCCGGAGTTATCCCTCTAAAGGTGGTGATTTTTTCGACAGCTTTATTTGTCTGGAATATTATAAAATATGATGAGATACGAAGAAACTGTAAACATGAACATCGATGCATTAAATAAAAGTAAAAAGAGATATCGAAATGACGAATTATTAACAGAAGAGCATCTTGTTTCCTTAGAAACCAATACGATTCGAATTGTACCTTTATATTGAATAAACAAATCAATGATGCGTCACGACAACGCATGAATTCAGTAAAGAATCATTGTATTAAAAAGTTCAGTGGCAAATATTACACGAACCAGAACATATATTATTTATTTCCTGTCGCTGGATCTATATTTTTAAAATCAGATCGACACGATGATTTCTTTTTATCTTGCTAAGAAACTTTCCACCGTATTTTGAGCTTGGTTTCAGAAAATGTGCATTGTTATTGGTTTTTGTGCTTTTGTCACTTAGTACCTCGTTATTTTAGAGTTTTCCGTATCCATCCATCATGTTATATAGGTACCATTTGAAATACATATATAAAAAAGAAGATGTGGTATGATTACCAATGAGAAAACTCTCCACAAGAGACCAAAAAGACACAGAAATTAACAACTATAGATCACTGTACGGCCTTCAACAACGGTCTAAGCCCGTACCGCATAGTCAGCTGTATAATTTTTATAAGTTCCGTAAAAGAGCCTTCAAAACTGTGATATAAAATACATTATTTATGGTGTCAACCAGCCAATGTGTTTCCAACTTTTACTTGATGAATGTTCTCAATAACCATACTTAGCACGATAGTCAGGATATAACATGTCTAATTATTTGAAAAAAATATTACAAATATGGTTATGAATAAATTTGTTATAAATTGTTTTTCAAATAATCGGTTTTCTGGAGAAAATTAACGTGGTGATCGGAAATTACGACAGATCAGCAGGAAAATTGAGATATAAATTGAAGCGCTGCAGGTGCTTTTTATATGGATAAATGTGATAAGAAGAATATCAGGATTTTCCCTTAAATTTTGTTAATCATGTATAAGGCAATTGCATATATATGACACAATACAAAAATATATTGAAGCTCCAAAAGGAAGCAATGTCTACATGTTGTACCGACAATTAAAATGTAAAAAATGTAAAAATTGTAATAAAAGATATGTATACAAACGTATGTATACACAATTTACATCAAATTTTAGCTTAAAAAATCGGTTCGTGTGTGGTCTTTAAATTTTATTTAAAATCCTCTTGTCTCTTAAACAGATCGTTTATGCTGACTAAAATAATAGATGTTAGGTTATTTTGATGAATGGTATATGTGAAGATAATATGGTGGACTGACAAAAGATCCATCATCCAGATCAATGAACATGTATTGATAGTTCAGTTTCTGTGTTAATTCGTAGATCATATAGAATACAGTTGGATCATTGGATACTCTGCGGCACCATGCTTCCCATGTACAAAATGAGAAGGTAATATTGTGCATGTATTTATTTGTATTTGATTTTGTGGTTGCTTTTAAAGTCCAAGCTAATTAATCATACAACATTTTTCTGCTTTGTATTTTTGGCCTTTTTTAAGATAGGACAGACGTTAGCTGATTTCCAGTCTATTGGTAATTCTCCAGATTCATATGACTGTTGAAAGATGATGCTGAGTATTGGTGCTATTTCGTTGGCTAACTCGTTTAGAACCTTAGATGTAATTTGGTATGGTCTGAAGTCCTAAACATAGTTCGTATTCAAAAGACGATTTGCAATGAAACATTTACAATTTAAAATCCACAAGATCGCCACCAAGTACTGTAATTAATACAGTTTTACCATTGACAAAAGTACATTTGACCTTTGATTTCCGGAATTTTAAAACCGACACTGACTTTACAATTATATACATCAATGAAGATCTAGAAGAAGAAATTTAGTAACAGGACTTTTAAAATGTAATATAAACTATGTATGATTGATTTCAGAATGATAGAAATGATGTTTAATTTTTTTAATGGATACATCTGACCCTACCAACTGCAACATATTGATTGGACATGGGGTCACTATGGGGGGGGGGGGGGGGGGGGACTTGTTGCATGGAAACAAACTCCTTTACAACAAAAAGCAGGTAAATAGTTAAATGCTGATTTTTTAGGTAAATTTTACAGGTATGATGACTATTGAATCTTGCCAATAAGTGTTAGAATTTACATTTAATCTTGTAATTGGCATTTGTTCACAAGAAGGAAAATATTCATCATAATTAAACTGTCTGAGCACAATAACATGGAGTGATGCAGGCATCATGTGTCAAAAACAATTGGGAAATTGCTTCCATGGGTACCTATATATAAAAGTAATTCATGTATGACTAAAAATACAGACATGAAGTTTCAAATATACACTAGATGCAATTACTTGTTTTCTCTTTTATTAACTGCATTTTGTCAACTTTCGATGATAAAAACAGCATTGCATTGAGACATATTTATACATATGTTATAGTTCAGGATCAGTAATGCATGTGTACATGCCAGTGATATTGCAACACAATGACAAAAAAAAAAAAGCCATTTAAAGGTCAACATATGGTTTTTAACAACAGAGTATTGTCTATACAAGATGTCAAGCCAAAGATATTTCATTTACACTTTGAAAAGACTTGATTTTGACAGATATTTGATAGTCTCTACTTAGTAGATAGATTTGACACAATTTGAGCATGTACATATGTTTATTAATGAAGATCATATTACCATTCAGACGTCTTTATTTTTATGTTTTAACTGGGTTGCTGTCTCACTGATGTATGTTTCACCTTAATCTTTTTGAAGATCATAATAGAAAATTATAGAGTATGAAAATAATTGAAATTTATCATTTACAGAACATACCTATTGTAATTAATACTTTTTTTTTAAGAAACCAAAGGAAGAAAACATAGTCAAATTGTTCCTGGATAATACATATCAATCCCTATTGCTGATTCATTTTTTTGTTGGTGGCTTCCATCTACTTCTGAAATTGACTGGACCACTGGTTTATGTGGTCTGTTGAAATCATGCAATTATGTCACTCCCTACTTGGTCATTTATTTTGTATTGGTGGCTTAAAATCCAGGTGAATATATACCATTTTCAGGACCATTTTCTGTGTTTCTCACCATGTCAATAGGCTTCAATAATTTTGATTAGAATGCCTTTGAAATTTATCGGTTGGAAAAATACATTTATATTATGAGTGCACTGTTAAGTGAACCTGAGGTGTTTGGTTGTAGTTATCTGATGGTCACAATGCTTCACTAACCAGACATTTATAGTACACAAAACTTTAAAGGAAGGCAAATCTTTTCATGTATTCATTAGTATTGACTATTGTGTAAAAATGTATGCCAAGTTTACAGGGTATAAGGTATAAAAATTAACCTATATGATACTATAGTTTAATCTGGTAGGATAAAGTGCCCCACATGAACTGTAACCTTGTGAACTTTAGCATCTTAAAACTCCAGCCCATGTATCTCGGGTTAAATTGAATAGGAACTGGGACTTATTATACTATAGTTAGTAATAGTCCCAGATAGGAAGTGACCATTATCATGAATAGATTACTTTTTGAATTTGGATTAAAGACAAATTGCAAACACTTAAAAAAAATAACCTTTACTGTCCACTTCAAAGTTAACTTTCATAGACCATACTTTTCTGTTTCTTTCCAACTGTAACAGAAAAGGAGAATTATCAAAATTAATATGATTGGGCATACCTTGCAAGAGATTTTTGGAAAAGACATTGCTAAGTTGTATAACTTGTGTCTGATCAATTTGTCATTTAGAACATAGATATAGTTGCTAGTTTTAACATCATTTTATCTTTGGTGGAAAGTTGTCTCATTGGTTTTGATATCTGATATCTTATTATTATATAGAATAGGAAGACCAAAACTTATAAAATCTTCAATACTAATTTGTTTTTTATTCATTTTGATAGGTATTGTTAGATTGTCTTGTTGACAAATATCTTATTTTATTCATATAAAAAAATAAATGTATTTAATTGCTCATACATTACTTCATGTTTGATTTTTAATATTGATCTAGATGTATGTAGAGAATTTCTCATTGTAATTGTACTTGTTTAATATAAAGGTCACCAGGTTAGTAGGGACACATTTATTTTGGGAGGATGATTTGTACAGTATACAAACATTTTAAACTTCATATTTTAGATTAAGGCTAACATTAATAACAAAAAAATGTTAAATTATTAAATCAAATAAAAATGGACTTAGATATTACCTTTGATGTGGCTGTCTAATGGGGGGTATAGGCAAATTATGACATTTTTTTCAACAAAATGGTAATATCAGAAACAAAATATGTGCATTAAAAAAACATTAATTATAACAACATAAAAACTGAATAAAACCCCTAGTCTTTAAAAAGTATTTAATTCAAAAAGTTTGAAAGATATACATAGAGCCTGGCATTGTCCGATTGCAAAACAATACGATAAAACTAAGTTTATTTAGCATTCAAATGTATTCTGTCACATACCAAACAACAATAAATTGAATTGTATGACTAAATAATTATCTTACAATTTTTATTTATACCTTTTAGATTGTAAATTTTTCTCCACAACTTTATTGTTGCCATGATTCAATTAAATTTATCAGGTTTTATAAAAGTTTAATTTAAATGGAATGTTGCGAGTGCAATTGGTTAAATATAGGAGTTTTAAAATTTAAAATTTGTGATGTGGTCAGAGAGGTGAAACATTTATCAGTTAGACATCAGACAAAATAAATAAAATTAAAAATGTGGAAGTGTCCATGAAGTCTGGGGTAACTGGTTTGTTATCTCATATAGGGACATGTTAATGTGTCTCCAGGTACTTTTTACAGATAATTGTGTAACAGTACTGATATTTTCATATAAAGGTCGTCAAACTGGACTTTTCCTTTCTTTTCTGATCATTGGATTAATTTTGTGGAAATTACTTTTACAATTCACAGAAAAAAATTATTAATGCGTTTTGGGGATTTTTTTTTATGAATACCTGTCGGAGGAGAGGATTAATTCTGTGTAAAATGTGGATCTAACTGTATTGTACTGTATTGAAAAGTGATTGAAAATATAGGATTTAATGATAAATTTTAATATGTGTCACTGTGTGTGGTAACTTTGGGTCAACTACAGTGGTTGTAATAATGGAATTATTCATACAAAAAATACTCTAAAATAGATAATTTGATAACCTTTATTCTTAATGATTAGAAACTATTGAATTTTATGTACACTTGTTAGTAGATTAGCTAAGTGCTCTTAGTATTGTCTGTCTTTTTTATGAATGAAATAAAGTACAGTTTAATCCCCTAACAGGTGGATTAATTTTACATAACAAAATAAGTGAATTATGACATTAAAAGCTGTAATATCTCCAAAATTAAGTCATTATTTGTGAAAGGACATGGATTTACACCTCAGGGTGCTTGTTGTGCCAAGACACCACGATTTTGTAAACAATTTTGATATCAGACATATATTTAAAGTAATTTACACTTTAAAATGGATTTAATGATGGATTTTCACCGAATTTGACAGCAATGAAGTATCATTAATGGAGCTGATTTACAGATCATATTACTATGTATTAGAGTTGAAATAATGTGTTAAAAGTACAGTTCAAATGTGAGGTCATAAATATCTTTTATTGGAGCATAAAGAAGGAAACTTAGGATTCTCATGATGTATGCTGTAGACAGACTAGAGAAAAAGTAAGACATTTCAGACATTATTGGGTACCTTTGGTCGTTATTCTTTAATGCATTCATGTATTAGCATCTTATTGGGTTTATACAAATACATTGTATTTAGTATTTACCACATGGTTTGGTGGCCCAGTGGTCTAAGTAGTTTAACTACTGTATCACTAGCCAGTCAACACTGAGGTTGTGAGTTCCAATCTTAATTGACGAGGATTGTAAGTTTTCTTACCAATGTCAGTGGCTCTGATTGAGCACTCTGGCTTCCTCTGGACACCAATAAAAACAGTCGACCACTAAATAGCATTAGTAGTGTTGAAAGCGGTATTAAACACAAATGATTGTGTTTCCCTAGTCCATTAGAAATGGAATGAAAATGTTGACTAAAATTTTTACTTATACTACTGAATGGCAATGTTAATCTGTTAATGGCAAATCATGTATGTCAGCATGGTCAAGATTACATGCTTGATGAAATTTACTCATCAAATTGGGTTCTTATCTCATATTCCTCTTGTTAATGATATTTTTTTCAATATCTAATGAATACAGATAGTGCTAGTTAAAAAACCATGAGTTGAAAGCAAATGCTTCAGAATTTTAAGCTTTAGAATTGATTTTTCATATGTGAAGGCATTTATTGGATAGTGTTCCTAAATGTAATTAAGAGATTCAAAATACTTGTTAAAAGAAAGCTTAAATACTGAATGCCTGAAACTGATGCTCTGAATCGCTTTGTTTTTTTCTGTATGTATATGCAGTTACTGTATCCTGCAGACCCATGGCCAACTAAGTTTCAGAAACTGACATTATCATCAGAATTCTCCAGGAAAAGTTATGCCTCTATTAGACACAACTCAAAGACTTAATATATATATATTTTCTGTGTGGACAGAATACTATTATCAGCAACAGATTTAGTACTTTAGTAGGTGTGTTAGCAGGCCCGTAGCCAGGAACTTCCAAAGGGGGGGGGGGGGGTTATTTGGCCTCAAAAACTGGACTTTAACAGTCACAATTCGAACAGAACGTTGACTTGAACAGTCATTATTTGTTTTAACATGGGATATGGTACAAACTGTAGGAGCAGATAAGTTTCAGTAAATATCACTTCAATGATTTTTTGGATGAATATTTAAAACTTTCCTCAAATTGATCTGATGATGTTTTTTGTTGATCAGCATATTATTGGCCAAAGTACCATCTTAATGACCTTGTAGACTACAAGATAGATTAAAGCAACTATTAAGGTCAACATAAGACTTCAATAATGAGCAAACCAAAAGCTCTAAAAGTTTGTGACATGACAAAATATGAAATAAATCTACACATGATCTAAGAGGTTATAAAAAATAACAAAAGCATCAGTCTCGATACTGATTGTCTCCTTTTTACAAAAGAATAGCACATACGTATGAAATGTTTTTTGTTGTTTGGTGTTGAATTACTTTTATGCAATAATAAAGTTATGATAATTATTTCTATATTAATATTTGAAACTATTTTGAAATTTTTGATAACATTCAATTAGAATTATCTCCCTTTGATCAACAAGTTGAATGCTTTTAATGATGGGACAAACAAATGAAAAGATCTGGGATAGGGTCAAAGTAAAAGGTCATATCAGCAAAAAGATAGACTGTGTAAGAAAATTTGGTTTTTAACCATGTATATCCAATCATTACCTGTTTATGTATAATATAGTTTGATATGCCTGCATCTTTGGAAGATAAAATCATTTTATGTCTACAAGGTCAATAAGCTGGTACTTTGGCTTATGGTGTTTCTGAAACTTTTAGTGTTATCTATTCAACCTGATTTGACTTTTAAGATATTAAAAGCACTTAGTTTTATGCAAAGTCACAATATTTACCCTAATACTGTGAATTATTACTGTAATGCTAGAGCACTATATCTTTCTTGTATTCTGTTGGTGTAAGGTAGGTGAACAACAAATTTAATGGTTCATTAAAATGCAAATTTTCCGTAGGCTTGTACGCAGAATATTTGAAAAACTCAAATTCTAGTACATTTGTATCCATAAAAATATAAATGTACCTGCATCAACGAAAATTGGTACCTACAAAAAATAATGCATCCACATAATAGGGATAGAAAGTTTCATGTTTAATGTATTGATGAAAATGAAGATGACTAGAAATTCATATTTTAATATCACCAAATCATTTCGCTTTGGGCCTGTTAGACATATATCTTAACAGACAATAGAGTTATCTAACTTGTAAGTGTCTATCAAATCTATACTTTAACAAAACTTTTAATCTTAAATAGAATGTTTTCTTTCAATATAGGTGTTAAATGTTTAATGTCCTTACAAGACATGTGTTTGGAAGCCTTAGGCTGTCTTATTTCATGTTTCTCTATAGTCTGCAATAGGTGTTATATTTATAACTTCAGTTAAATCCATACTGAAGATCAGACAAAGGGTTTTTACTTTTTATGGTGGTCAGTTTTATGAGGTGTTGAAGGTAATATTGTTTTTTTAGTTTTATTTTATGTATACAGTAATTTGAAACCTTTCTAAATGAATCTCTTTTTGAAAAGGAATTAATTGATATTGTGCTGTCATTTGTTTTAGCACTCAGATATTTTAAGCTTTCAATATTAATAGACGTTTAGTGTTTAATCTGTTTTAGGTATACATAATGGTTGTTTCACTACATCAAGTGTGATACCTTTTAACTCTGAAACAGCTAAATTTTGCACAGGGTATTTTAGAAAAATTTAAATTTCAATCTAAGGAGAATTATATCTTATTTTACAAGATTCTGTGGTGGCATCTGTTTCTCTTATGATTGTAAGATGATATGAAGACAATCAGCAAATATTATCTTTCTTTTCCAAAGATCTGCAAAAAGGAAGTGTTCTTTATAAGTGACATCATCTAGCATTTTGTTGTGACTCACAATAGCAAATTAATGGGAAAGTATAAAAGTGATTTGATTTTTAATTAGTGACCATTGAAAATTTATTTAATTTTGTTACCAAAACTTGGGATCACAATCAATTTTTTTTATAAATTTCTGTAAATCAAATCATAAATTTAAAAGCTAGATTTGGTATCACATAGTTTTGAAATTACGGTTGAAATGATATTGAGCAATGTGTTTTTTTTTTTTTTTTAGATCAGGAATTGTAGTCTTACAACTATATATATAGCTACCATATAATTAATAACATTAACGGAGCCAATTTTTCTGCAACAGATGCGCATTTCGACAATACATGTCTCTTCAGTGATACTCGTGGCCAAAATATGTAAAATCCAAAGCTTATATAAAAGATGAAGAGCTATAATCCAAAAGTTCCAAAAAGTATAGCCAAATCCGTGAAAGGAATTAGAGCTTTGCATGAGGGAGATACATTCCTTAATTTATAATAATTTGTAATATTTTGTAACAGCAAATTTAATAACACAAAAAATCCGTATTTTCATGCCAGTACCGGAGTACTGACTACTGGGCAGGTGATACCCTTGGGGACTAACAGTCCACCAGCAGAAGGCATTGACCCAGTGGTAGTAATAACATTAACGGTACCAATGTTTCTGCACCAGATGCGCATTTCGACAATACATGTAAATGAGTATACTTTTTGCAGAGTCTGTTTATCGGTCACAACATTTTGAGGGTTTCTCAATTGAAAGAAAAAAATGTGATGTTGAAATTATTGGCATGTGTATTATTCAAACAGGTCCACTTAACCTGTGATGTGAAAGATTAAACCTTCATAATTAGTTCACTTGACCCAGAAGTGTAGTGACCTTTAATCACAACACTGAATTTGTCTTTGTCCAGAAACTTTATAATACATTCCTTTTCTCAACCATTGGACCAATTTAAAATAATCTTGGGCACAGTCACTGTTAAGGTAATTTTAGCAATTTTTAACATCCTTATGCAGTCTTTATAATAAACTTTTGCAGTCACAGAGACAACACTAATTTTTGAGACAATCTATAATACTGTGGATATCAGTTTTAAAATTGTGGGTAAATGTTCAACGAATAACATATTTTCAATTGGCTTTATATACAGACAAAACCACAAAATAAAATATCCACGAATACAGAGGTGGATTTAGGGGCAGGGGGCCCGGGCCCCCCTTTTTGGGAAAAAAATTGGTTGCTTATATAGGGAATCACTGAAGCATGACTGGAGTGGGTCCCTCTTAGGCAGTCAGTGGGCCCCACTTATGAAAATTTCTGGATTTACCTCTGGAATATGCAGGTTTTCATCAATCCATGAAAATTTATACACACGAAAATAAATGAATCCCCAGTAGATTAGGAGAAATTTTTACAGACCAGCTAAAGATTGGATTTTGAAAAATTAAAAAAACTGTTAATTTGGATGTTAACTTGCTGATGTTTGGAGAGTTCTGCCTTCTGCAGTCAGCAAGTTCTAGAATCCTTGAAATAATAAGGCGAAGTTCCTCTTACCCTCATTCCACCTGACCCTTTGTAGAACCATGGAAGTAATATTTAATATTACTTCCATGGTAGAACCTACCTTAGCTATTCATTTTATGCTTCTTCCTTATTGTGCATGAACTATTTGTCACTGGACATAAAGTAAGCATCAATCAATCAATTAAATAGACTCTGCAATATATTCAGTAAAATCTTTCTGGGAGGGACTAATGTTTAATCACAACTATTTATCAGTCTGCACTTGTTCTGTGTACTCAGTGGGTCAAGCTTTTTATGACAGCTTAGTAGGTGTAATATCAATGTTATCAGAATATTTCTAAATATTAGATTTGAATATTTACATAGTCTGATAATAGGTTAGAAATCGTGCTATTTTATGGTCATTAAACCCAATAATACTAACAAATTACACTTAAATATCAATACACAGTATGACAATTATTATAACTTATAAAAGTGAATTATTTATTAATATTATAATGGATTATAAATGCCTTTGTTCAGATATAACATAGATAATTTTTTGAAATATTACATTGTAATTGTTAAAGGTATGCTTATACAATTAACAAAGGTAAGAATCAATATAACATACTGTGGATTCACATATTTTTAGTGGATACCATTTTTTATGGATTGAAAAAAAATTGTTTGTTCAAAGGTTCATGGTTTGGCAAAAGTAAGCATGCGTAGGCCTAAAGAAAATTTATATATTTTGCTGAACATTTGAATTTGTGATATTCATATCTACAAGATCAACCGTCATAATTTTGGTACCCAATGAATTGATAATGAATCAAGCATAGTGTATAAAGATTCTGTTTTGTCACACCAATAACTATAACTTCAAACTTTTGAAACAGGTTTAGTTAAACCAACAGCTGTCTGTTTTGAAGTGATTTTCCGGTGTATGCGGTCACTTAAAAGAAGGGTCTCTCATAGACCACTGTATTAAAGTACTAGCAGATCAAATAAATGGGATATTGATCCAATATTTGAGGCATTTATCTAGAAATTCTTAAAAAAAAGGGTTCCATCTGGAAAAGGGGGAATGCCAATCAGTCAATTTTGCAATAAGATATACATGTATAGTGAAATTTTTCAGGTTGTATTTTCCCAAAAATTACCCACAATGAAACTTTAACCTGCCTATTTTGTCAACAAAATTTGAAGAAAAGCTGACATCCCGAAAATAATGATATATATTTTTTGGATAACAAGTATTTGATTCCAAAAGCAACCAACAATCACTATGTAAATAAGATCTGGATGAAGTCTTTTAATGGATACTTAACCTTGCAAAATTAATGTTTAATTGCACTTTATAATCCCTAGTATAAGATTAGGTGTAATCTAGGGTCAAGTTGTAATATTAGGTGTCAAATGGTTCAATTTGGATTGTTCACATGCAAGATAACAGCATGGAATTATCAAGGTATGTTGGCAAGCTTTGAATTCTTATGGAAAAACATATCATAATTATGAATTCTTATAGAAAAAAGTGTCATAGTTATGAAATCTTATAGAAAAATTACATTCTGTGGTATTTGTCATATTTTTGAGCTTGAGCAAAACTGAAGTAATTTAAATTACAACCATTTAAGAGATAGGACCTTTGGTTTACTTGACAAATCTATGCTTCATGATTGGTGTAGGAAGCCAGTCTAGACCAGAATGCAGAACCTGTGTCCACCCTTGTCTCCTTGTATTTCAGTCAGATTGGCTGGATGCCAGAGTAACAGCTGAAGACATCCCTAAAAAAATTATGTCATTTATCACTTTGTGAATTAAAAATGAGAAAAAAACCAACCCACTAAGTCAAGATATATTTATAAAAAAATAAATTGTTATTGTACTGAATATGCATGTAATGGTTGCCACTGGGCATCAAACAACATGCATGTTTTTGTCATTGTCCAATGAAAGTCAAGTAGTATAAGTGATTACTTAGTGCACTGTTTGAAGATATTGATCAGCAGTGCTATGCTAACAGACATGTGCAAACATGCAGGTTTAAGTTAATTATAAGCATGCACTGATTTATAAGTTGTTGATGTTTCTGCAACATACTATAGGTTAGAATTGAATCAGCATTAAACACATCAGCTAGTAAATAATTATCCTCCTTGTTTGTGGTAATGTTTTCTTTCAGTAAAGTTTTAATCATTGTGCCGGATATCCTAACATCAATTAGTTCATTTTTCTTAGATGATAATGTTCTTTTTGAAGTTACAGCATATAAATATGTCGATGAGGAAGGGGTTATTGAAATCAAGGTTATACAAACTGAAATTTATAAACTATAAGAAAAAACAAACTTCTGTATACTTATGTGTGTGTTTTTCAAATATACATGTAATGCAAGAAGAAAACTTTGAATTGTATTTCTTAATTTAACATTACCTAGAGTTGTAATACCAATTAAATTATTGTTGTTTGTAATTTTGATTATGGTATATCTAAAATTCAATAAATCAAGGCAGGGATTCAGAAAGGGAAAATAAATTACTTTGAAGAATCAAGACTATGGAAGGGAGGAAGTTTACTCCATTCTTTCACATTCTCTGTGATCTATAAACTCCCATCTTTTCCATCATACATTTGATTATTTTCTCTATGTTCTAGGTTCTTCAATGAAGATACTTTGTACTTTCAGATTATTTTCCTTTGTGAAGCATGTTTTTGGTCACTCAATTTTTATTTTTGATACTTAAAGAAATGGGAGTTGATTTGGAGGGGGAGGGGAGCTTCTATCCAAGAGCCCCTTTGCATTCACCTATTTAAATTGATGTATTACATATGCTGCGATACGTGCAGATTTCCATATAATGTTTCAATGTAACAAATGGCTTGTTGTTAAAACATCATCTTTTTTTGTTTTATCTTGTACAGTTTTGAAGGCTCATTTTTTTCATTTAAAGATAAGTTCATCTCAGTAAAGATTTAGCAAAGAAAGAACTCTCATCCCAAATTTTAGTGTCCTATATCATCCATGTTAATAAATTTACCCAAACTGAATATAAGATTACTTAATAAAAATTTATAGCTATTGTCAGTTTTGTTATCTTTTTCACCTAATCTCTGATGTCTTTTGTTAACTCCCTTTATGTATTATAATATCAATTACATATAAATACCTTTATGTTAGGGTAGGCCAGTTCAATGTTTTAAATGTGATATCATTTTGTAGAAACTGTCAATAAGTAAGCATTGATTTAAGGAGTAAAGGGATTTGGATCCACTAAAAGGTTGAGGGATTTGAAACCGGCAAAGGGTTAAGGGATTAGATCCATCAACAGATTAAGGGATTGGTATTCACAAAAAGATAGGAATAGGGATCCATCAAAGGGTTTAGAGAATGGGATCCACCAAAGGATTTAGGGATTGGGATCTACCAAAGAGTTAAAGTTTTGAATTCACTTAAGGGTAAAGGGATTGGGGTCACTCAAAGGGTTTAGGAATTGAAAACCACCAAAGGGTTTAGGGATTAGGATCTACCAAACAGTTAAGGGATTTGGATCCACTTAAGGATTTAGGGATTGGAATCCACCAATAGGTTAAGGGGTTGGGATTAACCAAATGGTTTAAGGATTTTGAAACAACTTCTTCTACAAAACAAAAAAATGGACATTTGAAGCTTGAAAGCAGGCATTTGATCAGCTTTCTGGTTTATCTTGTTTCTACTAGATTGTGATAGGATGTGGTATATATTGATGCACATGTCTATCTGTGTGTTGATGTAGAGGATGAATAGACAACTGCTGCACTTAAATATTTTTATTTTTTTGGTTTCCTTTAGTCTGTTGAAGAGTTGTGACTGGTTTGGATGAAGTTCAAAACTGGCTTAAAGTGTAGCAATGTAGGTCAGACAAGAAAAATTTATACCTAATATTGTGTAATCAACTCTTCTTACAGTTTTCAACCCAGATCCCTTAAATTTCATAGGAAGATTTCACATATGTTGAAGACGTTATTATAGAATTGTTGCCTTTTTTGAAATGCATCAAGCAACTTCTAAAAATCTTTCCTAGGAAAGAAGGAAACACCTAAAAACCATAAATCACTAATTTTTTAAATGAGAAGAGATATATAGTACTACATTGATGTAATATTGTGACTGTCGAAATAGGATTTCACAAGATGATTTACATGAGAACACAAGCATGAAGTTAATTACAAATTTGAATTTGCAGTAATTAATAGGTTCAGTATTGCAGTATTAATGAAATCTGCCTGATAATCAGAATTTTTGAAAAGTGATGTTACCCAAGTATCAAACTGTACACTGCTTCCAGTCTTCTTGCTGAAGGTTCTGGTTTTCTTTCTCCATCAATGAAAACTGACCGCCAAAGAAAATGGCTTTTATTCGTTCATTGTGTGTTAATTTGTGTTTTTTGATTGAGTTAAGCCTTCCAATTGATATTTTATAGTGTGTTTTTCTATTTTGTGATGTTATACTATTGTTTCAGAAAAGGGAGAAGGTTTGGTACCATTAAAATGTTTAATCCCTCTGCATATGTTTGCACCTGTCCTAAGTCAGGAATCTGATGTACAGTAGTTGTTGTTTGTTTATGTAGTTCATACATGTTTCTCGTTTTTATATAGATTAGACCGTTCGTTTTCCCATTTGAATGGTTTTACATTACTAATTTTTGGGGCCCTTTATAGCTTGCTGTTCGGTGTGAGCCAAGTGTTGAAGGCTGTACATTGACCTATAATGGTTTACTTTTATAAATTGTTATTTTGATGGAGAGTTGTCTCATTGGCACTCATACCACATCTTCCTATATCTATTAAACACCAACAATCAAACGATCAAAATAAACAAATGTAACAAGGGAAGTACATGGATGCAATTATGAATGAGCTATTGTTTTGTTAATGAATTGTGACATATTATTTGAAAACTTTTTCTAAGCTTTATAAACTTTATCAAATAGAGCATTTAATATATTTTGGTTGATGAATAAATTTCTTTATGATTTCAATTGTATGAATTGAGTACATAGAATTTACTGTAATCCTTTTGAGCAACGCTTCCTTTAAAAACCAAATTAAACAACTACGGCCTTTCTGTAACCTTAATGGTGTTTGAACAGCTATGTTTATAATTGATTGTATCTATAAAAAGATGATGGCTTTAAGAAACCATAAAAAATATACCGTTTGACTTGTTAAGAACTTTCTCATGAGTTTGAATTACTGAATAAATGGTAAATAAAGAGTTTAAAATCAGTATGCAAACACCTATTTCTTGAGTATTTACTACAATGCTTATAAGAAGGTCATGTAAATTTATGTCTATGTTGATTTTTGCCTTATTATTCATTTCTTTTCACCTGAAATATTATACTGTCAGTTTTTTGCTTAATTCATCTGGTACACATGTAAAATTTTCATTTGAAACCTACATATTTTTGTGGTTCAGTTCACAAAAGATGTTAGTTTGCAATTACCGTAATTTAAATTGTATCTAAAGATCTAATGAAGGAATGAAGGATCGCATTCCATTCTTTCTCTTTTAATCTAATTGCATTTGAAGAATTTTATACTTTTCTTCAAATTGGCATTTAAAATCGAACTTGTTCTGTCACTGTGGCATAAACAAACCAGAGGAAAGATGTTTAAAATAATAAAAGTTAGTGAACTTGTGTACATCTGTGAGAAAAAAAAATGTGCAATTCTATAGGATTTAGTTTTGAAGAAAAAATACGGGAAATTATATAATCTGGTGCACATTAAAACAGAATGGGAACATAAGAGGACAGTATAATCTCAAGTTATAAGATAGAACCTTTTTATGCTGCAGATGTTCTATCTATTTTATTTCCTGCAAAGAGATTTGCACATGTTGTTATGCGACTGTTATTGTTTTCTTTAAAGCATATCTGTCATATTCCAGGAAAGAAAAAATCTGACAAAGTGATACAATTACGGTATGTTGAGCAATGTCAACAATTTTTTTCATCTTGTGTCGAGGATTGTGCAACAATTGAGCATCTTTATTCATTATTAGATTGAAGAAACAGATGCATTTTTCACTTTATGGGAATTTCAATTAATTCTAGCGCCTAGAGTATTTCATACTATCTTTTCGTATGCTATAGTTGAAATGCTTTTATTGGCTGGTAAAATCTTGACTGATTAAATTTGTTTCAAAATTAACTAAAATGAAAAATGATTGATAGACAATATGGGTTGCTTAGATAAGAAAATATAAATTAAACATAATTAAGTACTGTTTAATTGATAGGAAAATATGAATTTTATCTCTAAAGTTAATAAATTTGAAGGTTTTTTAAGAAATGATTAAAGATTTTTTGTTGATCTGTGTAAATAATATGGTGTAAACTAGACTTTATCTTAAAAACATTTAATTGACCATCATAAATTTGACTCAGATAATTTAAGTAAATGAAATTTGATGCTTTAAATACTTCAGTTAAAAGATGTATAAATATTGTCTTGCATTTATTTGAAATAGTATCTATTCATTTATTATGGCAAAAAAATGAATTTTAAGTTCTGTTGATTTAATATACCAGAGAATTTTTGTTTATGGCTTTAGAGGTTTTTTTCTCATACTATAAGATACACATAATCACTTAAGTGGAAAATGTCTCTTATTAAAGCAAGACCTATGAATAGGAAGTCGACAGAAACATTTGTTTACAGGAAGCTAATAGAGTTCTGTAAAAAATAAAATCTTTGTTAATGGAAGATTTCTGTATGTTCTAAGACTGCCACCCAAAGAATAAACAAAGTGTAGCTTTCACCAGTAACATCTTTCATATGGATATAGGCATTATATATTATAAAAAGCGTTGAGTGAGGATACTGTATAGAATTGTTAATTATCATCCGGAGAAAAATGAACATGTTATTTCATTAATGAGTAAGACAGCTGATTTGAGAAAATTAGAAGAAAAGGAGCTTCAAATGATAAAATAATTACTTCAAGACAGAAAAGAAGGAAATATAAACTTAGTAGACAAGGGAATGGAGATTGACAGATGAGCTCTCAAATGTAAAATTATAATTGGCTGAATTAGAGGCTTGCTTTTAATATTTAATGGATTTTTGGTAATTTTGATATATGAAAAAAGTTGCTGAAGTTTAGAAAAGTTGATTTCTGAACATTTGAATACAGCGGTGAACAATGGACAACTTTATCTTTGACTGGGGTGGTGGATATGGGTAAGTTTTAAAATTTTTTATATAAGAAGTCAGACTTTTGCAATTAAATCTTTTTTAATTATTATTGTACTATTTTGCATTTTATTTTAACTTTTATTAAAAGTTTTACCATATTTTTTTTGAGATATTTCAGATTTTGTTGTCCACAAAATAAGCAAAAAAAGTTATTTTTTGATAAAAACTTTATATGTTGTTTCTATGTATCGGATGCCATAAATTCTGATGTTTTCTTTGTTAGGATTAAATTAATTTATCATTATTTCAAATGCATGTCCTGATCTGATTTATAGAAATATAACTTAAAAGTATGTAAGATATAAACTGGTCAGATCAGTAGGTAGTTCCAGCCAACATGAATTATATGTTTAAAAAAGATGTAAGATTGTTTGTGTTTATGTTGTTTTTTGTAGTTATACCCCCGCTTTAAAAAAGGGGGGGTATACTGTTTTACCTCTGTCTGTCAGTCCGTCCGTCCGTCCATCAGTCCGTCCATCAGTCCGTCCGTCCGTCAGTCAGTCAGTCCGTCCCATGAAACTTTCGTCACATTTTTCTCAGGAACTACACATCCAACCTTTCTGTAATTTGGTATCAACATTTATATATGTCAGCCATACCGTGTGATGCGTTTTCAGATTCATCACTTGACAACTTCCTGTTTACCGAACACTTGTCTGATTTTACACATGATAGCCAAGTTGAAAATTTTCGTCACATTTTTCTCAGGAACTACAATACAAGGATTTCTGAAATTTGGTTTCAGGATTTATATAAGTCAGCTATACCGTGTGATGCGTTTTCAGATTCATCAATCGACAACTTCCTGTTTACCGAACACTTGTATGATTTTACACATGATAGCCAAGTTGAAAATTTTCGTCACATTTTTCTCAGGAACTACAATACAAGGATTTCTGAAATTTGGTTTCAGGATTTATATATGTCAGCTATACCGTGTGATGCGTTTTCAGATTCATCACTCGACTACTTCCTGTTTACCGAACACTTGTATGATTTTACACATGATAACCAAGTTAAAAATTTTCGTCACATTTTTCTCAGGAACTACAATACAAGGATTTCTGAAATTTGGTTTCAGGATTTTTATAAGTCAGCTATACCGTGTGATGCGTTTTCAGATTCATCACTCGACAACTTCCTGTTTACCGAACACTTGCATATTTTTACACTATTAATATTATCCACTTGCGGCGGGGGTATCATCAGTGAGCAGTAGCTCGCAGTTTCACTTGTTTGTTTTAGGATAAGCTTTTTATACCCCACCTAAGATAGTACAGGGGCGTTATGTTTTTCTGTCTGTCTGTTCTTCTGTTCTTCCATCTGTCCCTCTTCAGGTCATAGTTTTTGGTCCAGGTAGTTTTTGATGAAGTTGAAGTCCAATCAACTTGAAACTTAGTACACATGTTCCTTATGATATGATCTTTCTGATTTAATAGTAGGATTTTTACCCCAATTTCACGGTCCACTGAACATAGAAAATAATAGTGCGAGCTGGGCATCAGTGTACTATGGACACATTCTTGTTTAATGGATGTTTTGATAGACATTAGAGTCCAATTCCCTCTTATCACAGGAATGGAAACCCAACTTTAAATGCAGTATTTGTGTAAATTTTAATGTTCCTATAAAAAATAATAATACATGATTAAGGAGGACAAAGTATATTTTTATTGGTCCTTATTTCTGAATTTAATAAAAATTGGTAAGCATTTGAAACTTTAGGGTACAATCAATTGAAAATATGGTCAATAAACCTGTATTTGTATAGAATGCATTTAAAAAATGCAATAAATGAATTGTTTCTCTAAAAGAAAAAATATATCCAACCTAGTCCTGGCTAAAACTTTCTTGATCTTATGACATGCTAACTGCTTAAACAGTAAATGTTCTTTACCATAAGACAGTGTGTAGCTTATTATCATGAAATTCAATGGACCATGAAGTTTGAAGTCAAGGTGAAAATGATTAATATTTATTTTGACATATTTACCACCAAAACACAATTAGATAGGCAAACAATATTTGGCAGATGGTTGAAGCATTTCAAGACAACTGTCATTACATCTATGATGACCTCTGACCTTGACCTTTGACCTTCAGCATTTAGTTATAGATTTTCATATGTTACTCATAAATCATACATATTCTTGCTTTATATGGCAAGGCCTTTTAAATGCACTTACAGTAAGGTTTTTTCCCTAGAGTCATCACTCCTCTAAAAATAAATCCTTTTTTTTAAATGTTCAGATTCCCACCTCTAAATCATGTAAAAATATAGGTCTGATGATTAAGATTCTGCATTGTGTAACCTTCTAAAATACATGTAACATGCATGTAACTTCTTAAGAAATATATAAACAACTTAAACATGTTTTCTCTTTGGGGTACTTGTGAAAACAAAAATAAATCTTTATTTTAGTAAAATTCACTATCAAAAGCAGAAACAATTAGAACTACATGTTTTTAACATTACCACTTAAAATTTATCATTTAGAGTGAAGGCACTCTAATGCACTCCCAATAAAGACCAAACTTAAAACAAAAAGAAGTTATAAGATCTTGAATTATTTATGGGTTTTTAACTTAATGAGGATTGGATTACCTCCCTTCTTTAAGAGTTTCCTGTGAATTCCATCAGACTTAGTTAGTCATCCCTAATAGCCTTTCATCAAAAAACAAATGTTTTACCAGAGACCATAGAAACTAACACCTATCTGGTTTTATTACCACATAATTGCAGGTTATGTTAAAGCCATTACCTCATCTGCATCTTAGGGATGTTCTCACTGAGGTTGAAATGAGATGGATAAATCACTAAATTGATGCTTCTGTAGATATTTAATGCTGTAATTCAGTCCTTAAAAAATGAAAGGAGATAGATTTTTTTCCAAATTGGATGTAACTGCAGTTAATTATTAAGATGGATACAGGACCCAGCTGAACAAATGAATGCACCAATATGATTCTTTTTTTAACTATTAACCAACTGACTTTCACTCAGTTTAGTTGTATCAAGGTGGCTTTGTGTTTTTAAACTCTATAGTTTATTTATATAAGACAATTTCCAGGTTTGTCTTATCTTACAATTTATATTTGAATAATTTTTCTTCTCAACAAAAGCTGCTCTGTAAAAATTGTTTGTTTAACAGCAGTAAGTTGAATAAAGCCTATTCAAATGTCCCCATTACTGAAAATGCTTGCAGGAATTTAAACCACTAAAAATTGTAGTACATGTAGTAGGACTCCAACATTGAAAATCTCTTAGTACATTGGCTAATTGAACCATGGAATTTGCACATATCCATGAAAAAAATAAATTATATAGAGGGTGATTATAAAGAGGTAAAACAGTTGGTTACTAACTTATTTTTGAGGCCCTGAAAAATAAATGAAGAAACATCTGAAATCCATAAAATTGTGGAGGCTAAAATAACAAAACCCCAGCATTATTTATAACTGTAATAAAGTAGTGACACATGCAGCTATGTTCTTTGTATTATTTAAAGGGGGAATGGTAACAGGCATGGGAAAGTCAGAAATCATATATTCAGTTGATAGAAACTGAAAGACAATGTCTTTTCATTTTCAAGGCTCTATTCTAAAGTTTATACAGTTTGAGAACCTGGCCCTACATTAAATGCACACTATTTTACATCAAGTTGCCCTGAATCTAAGATTTGGAATGGATTCCAGGTTAAATGTCTGAAGTGCATGACTTACCTCCCTTGATATCATCTAAAATTCGGAAAATATCAGCTCATTTTAATGTAGAGACACAAAACATTATAATCAGGTGACACGTATGTGATGAATCTTATTAGCTACTGAGATCCAGGGATTGGTATAGTAAGACTTACTTTAAAAATCCTTGAGATATCGTATGAAAAGTTGTCATGTTATAGTACGGTATTTAAAAGGCATACAGTTTACCAGATTAAAAGGTCCTGTTGTATCTGTTTTTTCTAGAGATTGGTATTTTATGCAGAGGCGGATTTCGGGGTGGGCAGGGTGCCCCACCTTTTCGTGTGAACAATTTTGTTGATTTTTTAAGGAATCACTGAAGCAAGACTGGAGTATGCCCTCTCTTATGAATCTTACATGTATGTAGATGAAAGGCGTGTCTGGCGTATTTAATTATAATCCTGGTACCTTTGATAACTAATATAAGCCTGTCATAGGGCCCCCCTTATGTAGATTTCTAGATCGGCCACTGTCTATAGTGTTGTAATTTCTCATCAACTCAACAATGCTGTTGTATAATAATTGGTCTACAGATCCTCTCTGTGATTATCATTGGTGGTTATAGATTACCTACAGATCTGTGATTTACCAGATGTATAATTAATTTGTATTACACTTGACTGCAGTTCTGGTTAGACATGAAATGATAAAACAATAAACACATTTTAAGTACAGTAATTTAATCACAAAAAAAATGAGTTGAATGAATTTCACCTTAGTATAACAAATGCATGGTGGGAAACTAGCAGGAAATTATAAGTGGATCATTGATTTTGTGTTGATAGAGGAGGGAAGGGAGTTGGTCATCCTATAATTTTTTAATAAACCCTTTTAATAGCTTTAAAATGGAACTTTTGATTTGTATTGGATTTAATTATTTAGTATGGATATTATGCCTGCTGTTAACCTTGTTATCAAAGATTTTTTCTTAAAGAAAGGGGCATAAATAAAAATCTGTCGTGTTCCAATTCATAGTTTTGACTCAAACTCTTACCATTTCATGTGTATTTTAGTCTAGTCTGGTTTAATTAACCATCATTGTATCATCATATCCGAAGACTGATCAGGGTCATATGGTCATATAACACAGTATGAATATGAATAAAAATATGAAAGATTGGGAGCAGGTACAATTGGATTTTTCTAGGTCTGTTTGATTACATATTATAGGTTAAAAAAAATAACTTAATGATTGTATATACCTAATAAAAAAAACATTTTTTTGCGAATCAAATCAGTCAACCAAATGTTTCATCTTTGTTCCATGTTGACATTCTTTTCCTTTTATAGCTGAACACACCAAGTACATGTGTAACCTATCTCATTTTTTAAACCAGAAATGTTATTTATTTATAAACAAGCATATCTATATAAGGGGTTAAATTGAAGGTCACTTGAATATGGATTCAATGAGTTAAAATTATTGACTTGCAAGTTAATAATACATCAGTGATGTTTGTGAGCTTATTATGACAAATTTGGGCCAAACTCAAACTGACAGCTTGTCACTAAATTTTATTTCAAAATTCCCTTTTTATTTATACTTGAAACAAAGAGAAGCATAATTCAAGTTGTTGTCTAAATTGAAGCTTATTAAATGCCCCTAAAAGGAGAAAAACTATTTTTCATCAAGTACATTTGCTGAATGTGTTTTGGTCAGATATTTTAACTATACCAGTTGAGATGGAATGATTGTGGTAAGCCACTCCATAATAATGAATGATATGCAGACCACTTAAGTGGTTAATTTATTGTAGTTAATTGTCTTTATTAGTTTTACCACAAAGATCAAAGCAAGGTTAATGTAAACATGCAATATATATTGTTTCTTTTCAAATTTAAGTATTACATCATGGCTTGAAAACATCGAAATGCACTTAAAATATATCATACTAATTGATCAAAGCATACCAATTTGTTACTACACATATATACCTGTGTATCAATATACACCATACATCATTTCATTCAAACAATGACACACTTTGCAAGGTGCGTAATTTTTTTACGATCAATTATGATACTTGAAACCTACGTCTATACAAGGGTGTAAAATTGAGGACTGGTTACAGTAAAGTTACATGATGGATTAACCAGTGTCAAATTTATCAAGTTGATTAACCTAAACATAAAACCTACACCACTCATTTGCATATTTTATATTTGATTTGGACTTAGTTACATTTAGAGTGTTTAATTTTTGTAGTGTTTTATATACCTGGATTATCTTTACTTCTGGTAAGTCAAGGAAATATTAATAGTTGTGCTAATTTAATATGACATAAAGATCAGTCATGATAAAAAATTCTGTCTCTTCAGATCTGGGACCTAATATAACCTTAAGATAAGGTCCAAACTGAATTGAAAAAGTTCAGATAAATCTAACCTGTATAATTGTATTTTACTCTGAAAGTACGTCTTAAAAAGATTTATAGCCATACATATTTAGACTAATTTCATATGGAAATAAATTAATGTTTTATATTGTGAAAAAATTCATAGTATACTTCCCACCTGATTTCCCCAAAAATGAATAAATGCTTATATACTTTAACCTAAAATTATTAAGTAAAGTGCACCACAAAACACTGTCATAAACTTCTGTTAACTACTATAAATTAAGTTAATTAACTTTACATGTACAATTTTAATTTCTAATTTATATACATCAGGTTCAGAATGAACATTTTTTTTTTAAAGCTATGATGGACAATGTACTGTTATCATTTGAAATTATAATTTTAATATCTTTGATAGACATACATGTAGAAATGAAATTGAAATGGTTGATGTTCTGATCTGTTTGGTGTACAGTACAATACATGTATAGAATTAGGTTGTTTTGATGATTACCATTATTAATAAATTTGACGCACAGGTAAACAGGTCGTCCTAATATAATTTATAAATCATTTGTACACATGGCAGGATTCAAATGAAATAATAACTCTGAATGTATTTGTCGAATTATTGTAAGATGTCCTTGAATTTCAACTGTGCAAAGAGGTAGAAAATTGTCCTTTGGTAAAGATTTGACTTTGTGACGGTACAATGTTATCTAACACAGACTATCTGCTGACATAATTTGTGTATTGAACAAACAAAAGAGACATAAATAATCTTTAAGTAGTATAAGTAGACCCCAGAGGGTTGGAAGTCTTGACACTCATCGGGTAAGTTTCAGATTGTCTTAAAATATCTACTTGAAAATTAGGAATTTTGTAACTTTTGGCATAAATAAGGGGGGATAATAGTCGAAATGAAGTAATTCTAATCATCTGGGGAAAATCTGTGAGGATTTATTTTTCTTTTAAGTATTATATTTATAAAGATATTCCATATTTTAACTATTTTAAGTACTGAATTGTTTACAGACAAGTATTTTCTTTAAAAAATGCATTCCTTACTTTTGAAAATATATAGCTAACAATTTTATGTACCAATGTATCTTATGAAAATAGATTAAAATACATTAATATCATTTTTACCATTTTTTTCTCTTACAATATTCAACATATGACTTGAATGAATTTATTGACAAAACTAAAGTCTAGTCCTTGTTGTGGATTCTTTATTCATCAGTGCATTCTAAAGTTTGTGTGGATTCTTTATTCATCAGTGCATTCTAAAGTTTGTGTGGATTCTTTATTCATCAGTGCATTCTAAAGTTTGTGTGGATTCTTTATTCATCAGTGCATTCTAAAGTTTGTGTGGATTCATTATTCATCAGTGCATTCTAAAGTTTGTGTGGATTCATTATTCATCAGTGCGTTCTAAAGTTTGTGTGGATTCTTTATTCATCAGTGCATTCTAAAGTTTGTGTGGATTCATTATTCATCAGTGCGTTCTAAAGTTTGTGTGGATTCTTTATTCATCAGTGCATTCTAAAGTTTGTGTGGATTCTTTATTCATCAGTGCATTCTAAAGTTTGTGTGGATTCATTAATGAACAGGATAATTAGCTCAATGAAATAAAAAAAAGTTCTTGAGGTTGTATGCAGAACTTTTTAATACCATGGAACCAAGTTTTTTTTTAAATTTCGGGAATTTTTAAACAAAAGACCTAGATAATTACTGTAAAATAAAGTTATTGAGCCTGCTGTGTTTCTTGAATAATTATCAGTCACTTATAGAAATGCACTAGATAAATAAATATAAATTATGTAGGTGTTAGATTGGTGGCTACTCCCTAACATTAAACATAGTAACTTGATCATATATAGGATTCTAATTTAAGTTTTTTTTCTTAAATATGAGTCTTGAGTTGAGTGTTTATTTCCTTTTGTGTATTAAACCCTTAAATGAAATTATGTATCTTCATATCATAAAATTTATATAATATTAATGTTATTATGAAATTGAATGCAGAAAATAATATTTTTTGACATTTGTTTACACAGGAATTTCTTGAAAGAAACCAGACAGCCCATTTGGCATTTATAGTGATTTAAAGTTGTTTCAAGGGAGATAATTCATAATTACAACCTATTCAAGCTGATAAATTGCCACTAAATTTGTTTACATTAGGACCATTTATCATGCCTAGCTATGTAAATAAATAGTAAGTCTGTTATGTAATGTATATAGGTAAAAGTAAGAAAACCATTGAATTACAAGTGATATTTATTTTTGATTTAGAAAATCTGGAGATTGCTTCAGTTTTTGTCTTATTTACCACCCATTCAAAGTTTATAATAACAAATGCAATGGCAACATTAGAATACCAAAATATCTCAATCAGTCCCTTGAAAAAAGTTTAACCATACCAAAGATAAATAAATAGATTTATTTCAATTAAATGTCAATAATGTTACATAATGTAAAATACACAAATGAACAAGGACAGACTGAAATTTTTAAATATAATTAATTTGTGGTATAATACATGATGTATTCTAAAATATAACTGACATGCAGTCAGGATTGGGCTTATAGAAAAAGAGAATAATGGGCCAAAAATGTAATTAATAGAAGAAATGGACCAATGGAAAAGGGGAGGGGTTTCAAGAAAATAAAGGGTGTTTAAAGAATTAATAAACAAAACAGAAAAATTAACATTCCTTAAAAACATAAATGTAAAGTGGGTAGGAGTATTCAAAGGTGAAAATAGCAGGGTCTTTGCACTAATTAATCTGTTGTCAGTTATGTCAGAGTCTTGCACTAATCTGTTGTCAGTTATGTCAGAGTCTTTGCAGTAATATGTTGTCAGTTATGTCAGAGTCTTTGCAGTAATCTGTTGTCAGTTATGTCAGAGTCTTTGCAGTAATCTGTTGTCAGTTATAGCAGAGTCTTTGCAGTAATCTGTTGTCAGTTATGTCAGAGTCTTTGCAGTAATCTGTTGTCAGTTATGTCAGAGTCTGCAATAATCTGTTGTCAGTTATGTCAAAATCTTTGCAGTAATCTGTTGTCAGTTATGTCAGAGTCTTTGCAGTAATCTGTTGTCAGTTATGTCAGAGTCTTTGCAGTAATCTGTTGTCAGTTATGTCAGGGTCTTTGCAGAAATCTGTTGTCAGTTATGATTATTTGAAAGAACACCTCATTGTTTATGAGTTTAGGCATTGAGTAAATCGTAGTTTCTGCTTCTTGCACTTAAATTTAACCAAAATTGGCTGAAATTTAGGGTTATTGTAGTCTAGAACTAATACATGAATATCTATTGGAGCCAAGCATGATGTAATAGACAGTATCTAGTCCAAACTATATTCCTGACATGCAATTCTATTCTATTTTTTAAATCCCCCATTATGACAACCGACATCAGTATTAATTTATTAACTGGAACATTAACTCAACTGTCATAATCTGGTGTCCTTTTACAACCTGTATTATGAATTACTAAACCAGAAAATTTTGACACTTTTTGTAACTTAAATAAGTAGTAGGTATACACAGTTAGGTGTGTCTGTCTGGGTCCTGTAAAGAAAAGGTAGGCTTACATATACATATAGTTATTTTAATGGCAATTTTACTAATGTTAAGTAGGCAAATAAGATATTGCCAATTAAAAAATATATTTAATGTTTGGCATTTATGATGTTTTTCTATGTGCATCAAAGCTTACTCCATTTTTTTATACAATTCTGGATTTTTTTCTATGTGTTTCAAAGCTTATTTGTTTTGTTTTTCTATGGGCATCTATGCTAATTCCACTTTTACGTAACATGTAGTAATGGTGGAGTTTTTTTTTTCTACATGCATTGTGACATTTCATAGCATGTAAGCTATAAATTGTTACACACTAGTCATTTTAGAGTAACATTTTGTGATATTTATTCAGTTGCATTTTTTTTATTCATGCAAATTTCCTATTCCTTGGTATACAACTAGGATTTACTTTAATATAGGCCTACTTGTGTTATTTCGGCTCTTGGAATCACATTCTTTTGTAAGTAACAGATATGCTTGAGTCTGAATTTACTTTCTTTATTTCTTTGTTTTTGATAAACTGTTTCATAAGCATTAAAGTTTCAAAAAGGATTTATTCATGAAATGTAACTGCCCATTTATTTTGCCCAGAAAATTACACATTAGCCTATATTTTCTGTGCCAAAAAAATACATATGTAGACCTTTTCATTTTGTCTGAAAATGCCTGAGACAAAATGCCTGAAATCATGCCGCAACGACTCAAGATTTATTTTGTATAACCCAACTGATACCATAGCTGAAAAAGCTTAGATTTTGTACAAAGAAAGATAACTAACTTGAAAAAAATCCTATGCAAGGTGCATTTGTTTTGAATAATCTTTTAAAAGTAGATGTTGGAGATTATATAGCAGAAATAGATCCAGCTAGATGTATACAGAAGCACACCTGGAAGTTTTTACAGAAAATAAAACGTTTCATTAAATTGAGAATATACATAGTAACTAGCAGTTCTGTAAATATTTGATTTAATGTGTCAATAAATAATCTGTTGGTTAAAGTGATGAAACATGTATGTTTTAATATATTGTAGACAGGGAGACACCAGTCTTTCATTTTTTGTTAAGGGGAGAGCTAATTTTTGTTATGTTTATCCTTTGATTCTATTTTTTTGTTTTTAAAGATAATAACTTGGCTTCAGAAGGAAGTTGAAAAAAAAGTTTGTTTCCATAGAAAAATTAGAAAAAAAATAGTTCTTCAAAAATAATTCCTGTACGGTAAATGATTTAAAAAAAATTAAAGTTGAAAAAATAGAGAGAGCATCCCCAACCTCCAAACAATACAACTTATAAAATGTTAGGTCTGTGCCTAAAATAGGCTGCTTTGAAATTAGACATGTTAAACTTAACAGTATCATATAACACTAGATTCACATCTGCATTTTCCCCATCACTTTAAATGCTTCAGAAGCAGATCCAGATGAATGTGACAGAGGAAAAATCCAAACAAACATAGAAGGGGCAACAATTATGCAAGTGCTGATCGTATAAAATCAGGTCACAAGTTCTTCTAACCAGAGTAAATCCATATCTGCTCAAATTTTGTATAGTGAAAAATAATATCATTCAGAATGGGAAAGTGGAGGATGTTTTAAGAGGTATAAATTTTTATTACCAAAATTTGTTTTCCAATTTCTAAAAGATCTAATTGAGCTCCTCCAAGCTGAATAGATAGATATTCAATATCTCAAAATTCCTATTAGTTTATCTTATGTAACAGAAACCTCAGGTGTTGGACAATATAATAGATAATGATATTCATCAATGAACATCAATGATACATCTGCTTCATTACAGTTTAAACCACAGGTGTGAGACTCTAAGGATTTGAAAAAACTATATTTTATAAAGTTTGTGTTTACAAATTAAACAGATCTTTTTAAAGTATAATACCTTACAAAATGTTTAGATAACTGTCAATGGGAATTTTAAACCATATAAAGTTTTTACACTAAAGTAAAATCTCAACTTTGAACATATATTTTTATAAAGAATCTATCTAAAGATACTTTTTTAGTCATTCAAATTTTTATTAAATGTCTATACGATTGATCTTCTGAAAAATGTATCCGCTTAGTCTAGATTTTTTTGACAAAATTTGATATAGTTCATGTGAACATTTTAAATCTTTCTCATAATGTAGTTGAGTAACCCAAATTATCTTTTAATGATGAAGGATTTACAAAATAACTGTTTATTAGACTTTTTTTATGAAACATTTCTCATAATAATGTTTACCTTCTTGAAGTATATGGTTTTTAAATCTTATATAATTAAATTTTGATCAAATTCCTATCAATTTTATCTTCCGAATAAAGAAACCTTGGAATTAAAGAGATATCATAGGGGATAAAAAAAAGAGTTCCCATTGAAAGGATGTTGACCGGTTGATAAGGAAAGCAAACAGTGACCAAAGTTTTGTGTTCCATAGTTTAATTTTGACGAATTGAACAATAAAAAGGCGGTCACTTTTAAAAAAAATGTAATAATACAGATGGAGTGCTGAGTCAATGTGTATGTTTATAAATGTCTGTGATTTTTAATGGATTTTTAATTTAATTGAATTGTAATCAAACAAGGTTGAAACAAATATAGAATAATATTACACGGGATTGATTTGGATTAAAGGCAGTTTATTTTATAGTCGTAATCAGTGTGATAAACTTTGTACATGTATACTGCATGTTTAAATTACTAAATGGTAGAAAATTACTCTAGAAAGGATTTAATGCACTATAAACTGTTTGTGGATAGTTGGACAGGTTCAACTTACTAAATCGGTAAAAGTTATTTGAAGTATAAACTGCTGTTCAGGATCTCAACTAGTTTTGATAAAGAAGTGTGCTTTTTATGTGTTTTAATATTTCTGATTTATTTAAATCTTTGGCTGACTGTGGTCTGATCAAGTGATGATATTTTGGATTAAAGTTATCTAAAGATCAACCATTGTATTTATGAAGTCTTTCAAGTTTATATTTAGGGTTCTATATCTTAAGTGATGTGGATGATAAGACACTATAAAGGTTGAATAGAAACATGGTGTTCTGGTGTTCAATTTGCACAAATACTTATTTAACGGATAAAACCTTCTGAATTAGTATTTAAAATCTTTGATTTGATGTTATGACAGAATTTTAATAAAGTCGATTTTGTAAACAGACACAGCTTTTGCAAGTTATGAAAATTGTGACAATGAATTCAACGGAAAATAGCTTGTATCTTTTAATTTGAAGTGTCAGTAATTTGATGATTTATTGGATATACTTGACTATTGGATACAACAGGTTTTCTGAAGCTTTTTGAAGATTGATGCTTGTAGCTTTTCCCAAATGGATATTATGACTAATCCACTGACAAATGAAGATTATATAATGTGTGTTCATATTGGTGAAATTTGATGTTTTGTCAAAGTCCAACATAAAGGGCAATGTTATTTTTTATATAAAATTTCCAGTTACATTATTGTATGCCTAAAGTGATGATATTTAATGAAGTGAAATATATCAGTGACAAACATACCTTGTTTGTACATTTTACACATTTTTAACACTTTTTTTCTGAAAAAAACAATTTTAATTTTTTGTTTTGCATAAAAAAGACTGATACGTTCAAAGAAGATGCTTTTAGATGATAATGATAAGAAACTGATGCCTAAGATATAGTTCAACGGAAATAGATATTATAGATTATGATTATGAAATATAATTTTTTTTCTGGATGAAATATAACAAGGGTTTGATTAGAGGTAAAGAGCTCAATTGACTGGGATTGTTTTATTCTATACACCAGTGACATAATATTGCAATTAGAAGATAAAATTGTCCATTTCAAGTATTGGATAGTGTTATGATTAGAAAACGTTCTTTTGACAGAGGGAAGATAGTTCGTAATTGATGATTTTTTATGAAGGATTAATGGAAAACTATAGTTAAATTGGCATGTGGTTTGATGATTTGAACAAATATTTGTTGAATCCGTTTTGACATGGAAAAACCAAAACTAGAGGTGCATGTTGTGCAGTTGAATTACGTAAATAACTAAAAAGTGCTGCAACCTAAAAAAAATTGTAAAGCTTTTGTTATAGAGTGTTAGTTTTGTTTGGAAAATAAATAAAATTGTATCTGAAATGGAATTATCAACCAGACAATTACAGACAGGGAGGAAAAGATTGGATGAACTTACACATAACCTGTGCAGGTAATTAGGGATCTTTTCATTCAAGTCTTTTTTTTTTTAAATATAGTTAAATATTGATCTGGAAAAAAGTAAATTAAAAAGGGGGTAGGGGTTTTAATATTTTTTATTATCAACTTTAAATTGGTTATTTGAGTGCAATTATTTTTAATAGTGATAAGATTTGATGATCATTAGGTTCAATAAAACATCTAGAGGGTATCAGAATTGTATGGTAAATGGTATCATGTCACTAACAAATTATACATCACTGAAGATTCTTATTTTAGGCAAGTTTTCAGAGATGATTATCATGGAAAAATGACCATGGAGTCTTAAAATGATAGTCGGTTAATGTAACCTGTAATTCACAGAGGTCAACATACATTGTGACATATGCAATAAGTTATGAATTGCCTGATCAAAAAGTTTGAATATATGTGATTCAACTAGCTGTATGTGCTAGAGTAACTTGTTCAGGTTTTAAATCAACCTCGATTACACCTGTTTCTCTCCATAGATAAAACTGTCTAAGAGACGGTGGAGGGGTATTTATGATGTTTTTCTGTCAATTTCTATGTCCATCCCTTTCAGAATTTTTAAAAGGTTTGGGTTAGAGGTAGTTGGTTGCCAAATCTTAACTTGAAACTTGGTACACAAAAAATTGTTCATTTTGAAGTAAATTTTACATCACTTATGCCAAATTAGGTTTTTATCCAGATTTCGTCAATTACTGAATATGGGAATACGATAGTGCAAGTGGGGCATGGTGTTCTATGGACAAATATTCTAATATTTTATTACTAAAATATTGTGAAAAAATTATCATTAATTAAAAGGACACGAAGTTGAAGTTTAGAAATAAAAAGATTGAAGAAGATCAGAGTTTTAGACTTAGAAACCTCAGTCAAACTTATGTTGATACAAATTAGATTTTAATAAGCACAATTTACGCCCTTTAAAGGGTCAATGTAGATAACAACAGGACAATATATAATATAAACAGTAAATACATGTACAGTATGCATAGGCAACCATGATATTCAGTACAAATGAAACAATAATATTTGGTACAAATAAAACTTAAATGCCTCTTGTCCTCAGTGCTAGTAACTTTTTAAAAAAGGGAATCAAGCAATTTCACTTGTTTCTTATTGCTAATGCCCTGAGTTTGATATTTCATTATTTTGTTTCAATGAATATAATTATCCCTATTTGAATTATTTTCTCAGATTAACAAGTATGTTTTATTTAGAATTAAAAAAAGAAACTAGAGTCATCCTCTATTGCGTAATACATTTTAAAAAGTGTTTTTTGTTAAAGGTTACTGTTGGTTTAAGCAAATAATCAAAATGGCAAATATGTGACGAGCTATTAAATTGATTTAAATTATTAGTTTATGCCCTAACAGATTCCATGACTTTTTTGTGAAAGAAATCTTCATAAAATACATGTACCAAATTTTTGCTTTTGAAAACTGTATTTGAGAGAAATTTAAATGAATTTAAATATTTGATAATTAAAAAAAATATATATGGTCTAGAGTTGCTTCCCCTATTTAACAGAGATTTTTGACGAAAGATGTAGAAATCATTCATATAAATATTATTTAATGCTACATAAAATACTGATGAAGCTACTAAAATAACTTCCTATCAAAATTATAAGACAACTCCCCTGGTGTGTCTTATCCTAAAAAAATAGCTGAAATGTTGTTTATCAACTGTTTATCAAAGTATACAAACATTGCTTGTATTTTTCTGTGAACTGTGTGAAGTTCTACTCTATGAATGATTAACTGCTGATTAGAGGCTAACAGTCTGATTTCCTTACTTAATTAAAATGTGACTTTTGATTTCTCACCTGTTGAGGAAATGATTTGATGTTCGTCTGAGGTTTATAAGTAATTGAGGTAATAAGCAGGTAACACAAGATTTTTGAAAAGGTAAATTTAGGATTAAATTTCGGTGATTTGTTTATTGGTAAAATACATCAGACATCAAAAGATGTAAAATGACTTTATATGAAGGTGTCTATCAATCTTGTGCTATTGAATTTGAGTTCTTTCCTATTCTCCAGAAAATTAAGTTTTCAGTACCACTCACATTGAAATCTGGTTTCCTTTTAAACCATTCCTTTTTATTTCATCTTTTCTAAGGATCCAGAAACAGGTCCAGGATCCAAAGACAATGTGATAGTTTAATACTTTATACTGAATTTCAGAATCTAAAAATTTTGATATTTTAATTGATGCAGTGGCGGATCCAGAACTTTTCCTAAGGGGGGACCCGCTGACTGACCTAAGGGGGGGGGGGGGCACTCCAGTCATGCATCAGTGATTCCCTATATAATCAATCAAATTTTTCCCATGAAATACAAATAGCTAGTTTTTACATTCTACTGTGAGTGAGTATTTGGTGAGACCCTCATAGGAAGTCAAAGGTCGTAGAGAACCCATAGTAGCAGTTGTACCATATGGCTACATTAATATGAGAAGAAGAGTATAGGGAGGGTTGTTATTATTTAGGTTATCAGGACTGAAACATGTTAATTTTGTCAATGAAATGTTATGTAATAAGCAACTTGACTATATATTTATAGACTGAGACATGTATTCTTGTCTCTTAATTGGCTTGCTTAATGTCACTTATGAATAGAACCTTCAGTGGTTTGGGATTTTTTACATTTGATATAGCCAGTAGATTAATTCTGCTTGTGACTAAATTGTAAAAGTGGGAAAAAATATGTTCTTTATTGAATTTATTTGAGAATACATATGAAAGTCTGCATATAAGTTTGAATGTTATAAGTAAAAAAACGTTGTATTTTCTAATTTCAGGATAGTATTGGAACGACAGCAGGTGATGGCCCACAAACATATAGCCATACCAACATGGCTGGAGGCCTTGGGACTGTCAGAGTATAACGGGCTGTTCCATCAATATAATGGAGTAGAGGTAAGCTTGCATACCCAGCCACATTGATCAATGCTCTAAAACTGTTAGAATATAACATCCATGCCATGATTTGAAATATAGATAGTAAGCGATTTTAGGGATATAATATTTTGGTAGTTTCTTTCAGAAATTGGACTTCATGAATATTATAATTTAATCAAATTTGCATGATTTAGTTAGCATACCACACAATTGCACACAACACACATACATTCTCACCCATCTAACCTTTCCAAACTTTTTCAGTAAAATATACTAAAGACGGTACTATTTTTTGTAATCTTCAACTTTGAAATCAACAATAAATTGAATATGTTTAAATTATACTATAAACAAATATTTGGAGAAAAATGTCATATAAATCAATTTCAGGATTTGATCTACCTTGGTGAATCAGATATTAAAGACTTAGGATTGAAGAATGGAGCCCACAGAGCTAAAATTGTGTCTAGCCTTAGACTTCTTAAAGACAGATATGAGAGAGGTAATGGCATATGCATACATTAGCATAATCAAATAAGAAAATATTTCTGAAAATTTGACTTCATTTTAAGCTTACCTGTTTGTAGAAAAGTGTGATTAGATATAAGAAGATGTGGTATGAGTGCCAATGAGGCAACTCTGTTTCTGTGAAGAATGAATTTATAACAATCTTGTTTATAGTAAATTTTTAAAGCAAAGTACTAGTAATATACTGTGGATTCTCAACTGTTGTTGTGGTACCTATTTTTGTGAATTTTGAAGGTATACAGTCTTGCTTCCATCTTGTGGTATAGGTAAACCATACATTAAATGTTCAAAGAAATATATATACATTTTGTACAGGCTGGTTAGTAAACTTTTGCAAAACTACAAAATCAAATATCCACAAAAATACAAATTTCCACAATCCACAAAAATTGGTGCCCACGAAAATAACTTAATCTAAAAGTCATAGGTGATGCTTTAGTAACATGTAATATTAAAAACAAAGATCTTGGTGACTTTACAATCAAGTATTTGATCATTGGTATTGTGTTATTTGAAATGTTTTGCCATAAAATTGTTAGGTGTACTCTGTGCCAAAGTAAAATATGAAAGATACATGATAAATTTGAATAAAGATTATATAGTAACAAAAAAATGCATTTAAGACTCTTTAAAATTTTACTATTAAAGTAAGACATAATAAGCTCAAATAACATCAGAATTTAATTCCCACAGAAGTTATGCACCTTGGGAATCGTATCCAGATTATACTTATAAATTGCACTAAACAAAGTGTAATTTCTCCTAAGGATTCTTGTTCTAAATAGGAAATATTTTATAAGAACTTCATTTACACGACTGAGACAAGATCTGTTTTTTGTTTATTCCAGGTCATAAAGCAACTCCAGTTATACAGAGAAGTAACAGTGCTTCAGCTCAGTAAGTTTACTGCTATTGTGTTTAATTTGATTCATTTGCATAAATTATATATATTTGGATTTTTTGATGACAGCAAGTTATTGGTAGCCCAGTTTTTAGTATAAAATTACACTGAGTAGGTATTAAAAGTTATAAGATATCAAGGGCCAGGCAATCAAGAACCAAAAGTCTAAGAAAAATAAAGATAACCAGCACGGCCAAAAGGACAAAATGATTGTAAAAGACAAACAAGTCTGAAAAACATTGAATAAAATCCTGAAAATTCTAGTTTTGAGAATGGCATTATATTTTTCTTCATGAAATTGTCTAGCATTATCATTGTAATTTGATTTAAAGCATAAAAGGTCCTGCTTATCTGTGGCCACTTAGAATGGAGAAATTATACCTCAAAAAATGGCTTGTTGTCTCTGAAATGTTCTAACCTTAACATATAAACAATATTGTCCCAAGATGACCCGATTAATTATATGTAAGAATGTAAATTACTAATGTACATATTAATCAGTGTGATGCATTGTTTTAATACCTGCTGATGATCTTTATTGTTAACATAAATTATGAAAATAACATACATTCTATATAAAGGTTTATGGAAAGCAAAAAAACATATTTGCCAAAAATTCAGGATGATTATTTTTCAAATTATTTTGAATAAGTTTGTCTGAAATTAACATTCATGAAAAGGTTAACAAAATAACTGAATTAGTATAAAAAGTGTTCACTGATTTTCAATCAAATCTGAAAAAAAAAATTCTATGATTTCACACAAATCTTCAGGCTCTTTTATTTCACGAATACATTTTCTTAATAAAATTTGCCTTGTATAAAAATTGTGATAAGCCCATTTTAATTAAATTACCCTCCATTTGACTTTTTGTATCAGAGTTGCTGAAATATTTTTTTTCTCAATTTTTAACTTTAACGGTTATAAAGTTATTAGTTAATTGTTTCTATGATTTTAAAATTGATGAACATAAAATTGATAAAATTGGTGTTTTTTGCTCTTTGGGTGGGTTGTTGTCTCTTGGCACAATCACCATTTTCATTCTCGATTTAATAGGATATCAATCTATGTGTGAGATACATACACTTCTTTTTTCACAATTAATGGGAAGGTACTATTTACGTATGTATTAACACATTTGTTGTAATTTTTTTGTAAGATATCCATTTAAGGGTCGTCAGATTATAAAAAACACAACAGCAAGTTGTGGTTAAATAACCCCTAAAGCGACATCATATCATAAAAACGCAACGTGTGGTTAAATTACCCCTTAATTTGTACAGTAATTGAATAGTGGTTAAATGATGAAGTCAGTAGGATACTTTTGTGGTCATCTTTAATCCTCGGTGACAGATATGATTGATGGTTGTAGGTCACATGACACTTCCCATCAGCATTTACTAACTAAGGTTCATAATTATTACTTTAGTAACCTCACAAGAACAGGTTATATACATGTTGATCTCTACGGTACTTGGGATAAATAGGAAGTTTTAGATGTTAGTACACATGTTTTCCTTCTGTTTACTAAATATAAAAAAGTGGAAGAAAATGATGATTTTTTTTTAAGGAGAACAAATTTTTTTTTGGGGGGGAGTGGGTACATGTTGATGATCTGCATTTTAAACATCAATTTATGAAAATAATATGCATTCTATATTATTCAATTTTTAAAGAGGAGGCATTTGACATTATGTCCCTTCCTGAATATACTGTATTGAAAACTTCAAAGACAATATGATTATAGACAAAATATATGTAACTATCGTTTGGCTTAAAAAGATAAATAAAAAAAGATAAATTGAAATTATCTATGTTTACTGATTACTCTTGCAAGATACCAAATTATTATAGATGCATTACAAAATGTAAATTTTAAGAAGTTAGTCTAATTTTGAACTGAATGATGGATTGACTTTAATGGGTGAACATTTTTATTTAAACCATGTAAAATTCTCATTTACACATGTTTTCTACATAAAATATACTAAATTATATGCACACATTTCTCAACTATTAAAGATGCAGGTGTGACAATATAATCAAAATAATCCATAGAAAATGATGTAGCGTTTGACATTTTTGAGTTGTACCACTTTTTCTGAGCACACTAAAAAACACCAAACAAAAACATAAAAAAATGAAATTTATCTTAAAAGATACTATTTCAGTATTTGCTACAATAAAAAATATATTATTACTAATTTGTTGACAGCTGTGCCATAAACTAACAATCAATACAAGATTAACCTTTTGACCCTAGAATACCCATGATAGCATGTTTCCATTTTATAACTAAATATAGGAGAAACCTCAAGTGGTCTCCACTTATAGTTTTATCATCCTCTCAGAGTAAGGATATGGGTTGAAACAAGTATTTGTTCACTTAGGAAGTAATATTAGACTTGAACGGCCTATTGACATGACAACTAACTGAATATACCAATAGGTTGGACATATTCTCATGTGATATTAGGATAAACTTGGTTCCTTTGAGGTAAGGATATAACCTTATTATTGGATGTCCACCCAATAATTGGATAAATTTCAAACATATGTAATGCACTAAAAAATAAAATAGAAGTCTTTAAAAAAAATGTTCCCCAACTTTTATATGTTATTGGTGTCAATTTATTTCTTATTTCATTTTGCCTTGTTAGGATATTTTAAATTTTATATATAATTAAAAAAAATAATTATTGGCTTGCTTTTCAATAAGGATATAAGACCCTTAAGAATTATACTGATAAATATTTATATCAATTGCCTTCTGTATCCCTCAACATAGCTCCTCCGCATAGCTCTCATATAGACCTTTATCATTAGTATGACCTGAAGTAGCCCTGATTGTCACTAGCAAAGAGAGTATATACTGAATCTAAACAACTTTGTTCAGCAACAGATGTCATAATTTGTAACTGCTGATGACTACCTACATGTTTGAAATATTCTAGGCACAGATGTTATGTGTCATTGACATGATGCTGACAAAGCCAAAAATTCTGCTATACAGTAATTCTTTTTTGGGGGGGATATGATCTTATGTCTTTTTCTTTCTCATTATGTCATTGAGATGACGAACAATTATAAAAGGGGATATTCATCTGCATTTGGCTTTTTGAAGTTATGTAAAGGAATTATTTTGTCATGAACTAACATGTGCAACGTATTCTTAATCCTTCCATAATTCAGCTTAAATTTTTATATAGAGCATAAAATTAGGAGCAAATTTCTTATAGCTAGATTATAGAGGAGTCAGTTAAAAAGAAAATGTGTTGAAAAAACTGTCTGAAGCCAATAACACTAAGAACTACTGACAAAGTAAGATAAAAAGCTAAAATCTTGAAAACTTCTAGATAAATTGAAATTGATAGAATAAAGTAAGGTGTGATTGATTACATCCCAGTGGTTTCTTATAAAATTTGAAAATCAGATTATTACATGGGACATCTGCCAGAAATTTGATGTTTTGAAGTCAGTGTCAGTTAAATATGATAAGAATTTACAATCTCTGTTTATTTACAATTTTATGACCAGTTTTTGTCCTCAAGCATAAATCATATGTTATGATATCAAAATCAATGAAATGTGTCGCTCACATTCACCTTTATACATATACACAATTATAGGATATATATGTATTGGATAGGCGGGTTCAAAGTAATGTATTATATTTTTCACACTTTTTACCAATTTTTTGTTTATTTTTTATTCATATTGATTTTTATTTCTATTATTGTCAAATGTAGATATTAATCTGTGTATTTTGTAACTGCATGGTAAATTCTGGGTCAAGTTACTTTTTTCCCTGTATTAGAGAATCAATAAGAAATGTTCAATACTATTTATAATTTAACATACATTTTTAATGTGACTGTTATGGTGACATTTGAAAAAAAGGTGTATAATTTTCAAGCAGAATTTTAAAGAATCTTATACCGTGTTCACACTATAAAATTAGCAATGGGTCGAAACCGGGTGAATTAACCCGAATTAATTACCCCAGTTCACACTTGATAAAAAATTAACCCGGGTTGGGATTTTCCCTCTCAACAAAAATACTAATTTTAGCGCCAAAATTGTACCCTGCATCTGTCAACTGTACATATTTACATTTTTTTCATCACAGATGCATAATTTCAAAGTCTGAATTTTTTTACTGCACTCCTGGTTGCTTTTTAAGGAGTTCGCCGATCACCATCAACCACTTTCAGTGTTTTAAAATAATGGCACTTTATCCAAATTGCACCCAATTTTCGCCCCAAAAAGCGACAGCAATCAGGGTTTCATTGTTTTTCATTGTGAAGGTTTTTCGACATAGGTAAATACACTTATAATACTTATAATATAATATCACAGGACTTGCTACCACAAATTTAATATGGGTTATATAAGTTTTGAACCTTATAAAATTATCGTAACTGGACGGCTGTCAAAATATGACGTCATTCAATATATGATGTCACGTAATAGTTACGTCACATTAAAGAAATATTTAAGCAAACATCATATATTTCACTATATATAGCAACAACCTCAGATTAACTTCACTTGCATTCACATTTAGAAGTAAGGTAGTTAACCTGGGTTCGCCCCACATTAACTCCACCTCATATGAGGGTTAATTTTAAACCGGGTTCGCCCCAGTTTAAGGCGTTCACACTACCTAAATTTAACCTGGATTAACTAATTCGAGTCGAACCCCATTTAAAAAGGCATAGTGTGAACAAGGTATTAGTTTCACCCAAGATCTGTATCAAATTAAAGTTACAATGCCAATTAATACAATTTATACTTGAATATTCAAATCATGATTAGTCAAAGATAAATACTTTATTTACAATATTATAATGTAAAGCAATTGTTATAAAAAAGAAATATATACTGAACTGCATAAAAATTTTATTTTTAACATTGAGTAATTCAATATAAAAAAGAAGATGTGGTATGATTGCCAATGAGACAACTGTCCTCAAAAGACCAAAATGACACAGACATTTAAAACAACTATAGGTTACTGTACGGCCTTCAACAATGAGCAAAGCCCATACCGCATAGTCAGCTATAAAAGGCCCAGATAAGACAATGTAAAACAATTCAAACGAGAAAACTAATGGCCTTATTTATATAAAAAATGCATGAAAAACAAATATGTAACACATAAACAAATGACAACCACTGAATTACAGGCTCCTGGTTTAATTAGAAAAGGCAATTCCATTTGTAACAGTATAAATGAAGCATACTTTTTTAATGCTAAATTAAACACCTATTTCATTGCTTCAACTTTAAATGAGACTAACAACTTCTGAAATACATTATTATAAGATATTAGACTAATTATTTGAATAATTGACTTTAAAGTACTGGTTACCCCTGGTTTTTGGTTGGGTTTGAATTGCTTACTCTTTAGTTTTATATGGTTCTTTTATCTTTGACCATGGTGTTATTTGTCTTTCTTCCACTTATGGGGTTTCATTCCCCTTTTTTACAAAAACAAATCCCACTTAATTTCTTACATAATTGTTTATAAATGTTAGACTGATCATTTTGAATCCTTAGTTACATTTGTAGATGACACACACTGTCCACATTAGGAAGGTGTTAAAGATCATGTTTTAAAGGGAAGGCTCATTGAAGACATAACAATTAAATGTAATTAACCATTTGCAATATGTTGTTTAGTTCTTAAAGTTTAAATTTTGGTTGTTAATAAGAAGATTTTCTCTTTTGAAAGGTAGTTAGCCTTTTCGTGTTTTAAAGTTCAAGTTGATGTTGTGTCATAAATTTCTTTGTCACGGTCTATGTCTGTTTACGCTTCATTGTATGTGCATTAATTTTATACAAAATATTTGGATATTTTTCATTTTAAGGCCGTCAGTGTCATTGTGTGTGCATTAATATCATATAAAGTGTTATAATATTTTTCATTTTAGGTTGTCAGCGTCGCCCCCTACACCAACTGTATATTCACCTGACTATCAGGTAGTGAACGTCGCACCTGGAAGATTGGAGCATGATTTAATAGCAGAATTACAAAGTGAACCATCAGAATTGAAACATTGGCCTTGGTATCATGGTAGTATTTCTCGACAAAGAGCTGAACAATTAACTCGTAGAACTGGGGATTTTCTTGTGCGTGACAGTAGTTCTCATCCTGGGGATTTTGTATTGACTTGTAGTACTAAAGGAGTACCGTTACATTTTATGATAAATTCAGAAGTGAAGGAACAAGTAACTCACATCCCTTTAATATCTTACAGATTTGAAGACGAACTTTTTGGATCTATTCAGGATTTAATACAATTCTATATGGCGCATAGGAAAAAAATAACAAAATCGTCAGGTGCTGTGATAAGTAACCCAATAGCTAGAACAATGCCATTGAGTTATTACGATACAAAATATGGATTTATGAGTAGTTTGAATACAACAGGACATTACACACCAAGTGGTGGTACGACTCCAAAACCTAGTCCGTTTAATACTCCTTCTGGTACCCCTAACACAAGTCCACGTTCACAAAGACGTCATCCAACAAGATCAGGAAGTCATCCACTATTGCCTGTGGACAGTGAAACATTTGTCCACCGTGTTCCACATATTGACAGATCTGACAGCTTACCTGTCATACACGGCAGAACAACACCACCAAGAAATAATCAGACTATACCACATGTTGTTATCCCACATTATCATCAGCGAGCTGGCAGTGAACCAGTTCTGGGACCTTCTCCTGGTTACAGTGTCATTCAGAATAATGGACAGAGTGACAAATTTCTGACTCCACATCCTAACAAACTGTCGAATTCTAATTCAGATAGTGATTTAAATAAACCACCACCACCAAAACCGAGTAGGATTCCATCAATAAAATATAAACAGAAACCATTGGTTGTAAAACGGACTGAGGTTCAGGTGGAGGACGATAGAGACTATACTGACTATATGCAGGTTAAACAAGCGCCATCTTGGTTGAAAAATCCTGCATTTGAGAGAAATAATAATCATACACAAGACACAAATGACAATTTCATAAAAAATTCTTCGGAAGATTATGATAATAATTTTGAAAATGAAAAACAACATCCTAAGGAAAATGGATTGACTGAACATTATAAATGTGTTGATTCTAAATCTAGGAAATGTTCAGATACTAGATTTAACTTCCTGGATCAAAGAGATTATTCTGAAATTCCTGATATCCCAGTGACTCTAAATGAATCTGATGACAAAATCGCATTACAAAATGATAATCGGAATAGTTATGCTGATTATGATGCACCTAAAACAATGGACAGACAAATTTCTATACCAGAGATTGATATACAGTCTAGCTTTCATCCTAAATTATTTTCTTCTTCATTGTTGACGGATGAAAACAAGCCATTAGAACCTGCAGTTTTAATTGATGTAAAAAATGTTCTGTTAACTGGGGATCCTAAAACTTTAGCTAATCATATTACAAAACTTGACCTTGACCTTTGTAAGGTCGTTGAGGAACATGACCTAGGTGTTGGTGTTATATCAGGATTAGAATTACTGACACTTCCACAAGGCAGCCAATTGAGACAAGATATAATAGAAAGGTATGATAATTAATAAAGTTGCTATGAAAGAAAGAGTAAATGTTTAAAATATGCTGAGTAACTTCCCTTTGTTATAGGGCTTCAGTGTCTGAGTTGTCTGAGAAGCCAACTACTGTACCACTACCCTGTCAACACTGCATGTTGTAGGTGCTGCCATATGGGATCCAATTTTATTCCAGTACTCATGGTACAATGTATTATTGTCAGTCTTCCTACAGAAGGTCTTGGTTATTTCTTGTCTCTCTGGCATCCCACACTAATAAAAACTGACCGCCAAAAAAAAGCCAGCAGTACCATGAGTACTGAAAGTGTTTTTTTTTACAAATATTAATCAATCAATCACTCCTTCCTTTTGTCATGTTATTCAGTCTTCATGTTAAACTTTTGAATCTACAAGGCCAGTGCTCAATTTCTTTTTAAATCTTTGTTAGATTCTATTGGAATGAAGGGATGATTTTTACAGGCCCAACAGCATTTTACAAGCCTGGGCTACTGGGCCTGTGGTTATAAGTAGAGACTGCTTCATGTTTTCCTGAGAAAAAACCCATAGATATTGGTAATTTCTTACTTAGGATGTACCAACTAAATAATTCACCACAATATTTGAAGATATAAACAACATGTAAATATTTTTGTGGTATTTTGATGTGCTCAATATTTCCCACTTACAAATATGTGTGAAAATATGCAAATTTATGCAAATTTTGTCATTTTTTTGTAAAAATTAGAATATTGCCATGGCTTTTAACTGTTAAATATCTGTTTAAAATATTTATAAAAATTCAAAGATATTACATTTTAAAGTTTGCACATACTTAAATATGCTAAAGATCATTTTTTTGTCGAGCCTGCAACTTTTGTTGCAGAAAGCTTGACATAGGGATAGTGATCCGGCGGCGGCGGCGGCGGTGTTAGCTGACTGCTTAAAAGCTTTATATTTTAGAAGGTGGAAAACCTGGATGCTTCATACTTTGTATAAAGATGCCTCATGTTACGAAGTTTACGTCAGTCACATGTCCAATGTCCTTGACCTCATTTTCATGGTTCAGTGACCACTTGAAAAAAAAGTTCAGATTTTTTGTAAGGTTGAATTCTTTCTTATTATAAGTAATAGGATAACTGTATTTGATATGTGCGTACCTTGCAAGGTCCTCATGTCTGTCAGGCAGATGTCATGTGACCTTGACCTCATTTTCATGGTTCAGTGGTCACAAAGTTAAGTTTTTGAGTTTTGGTCTTTTATTTAATACTATATGCAATAGGTCAACTATATTTGGTGTATGGAAATATTTTATGATCTTTATGTCAGTCGCCCAGGTTTTATTTGACCGTGACCTCATTTTCACGGTTCATTTCAGTGTTAAGTTTTTATGTTTTGGTCTATTTTTCCTAAACTATAAGTAATAGGTCAACTATATATGTTGTATAGAAGCATTGTTAGCTGTACATGTCTGCCTGGCATGGTTCATCTGACCTTGACCTCATTTTCAAGGTTCATTGGTCTTTGTTTAGTTATCTTGGTTAATGTTAAGTTTATGTGACAGTTGTAATGAAGCTTAGCTTTATACTTAGGACTATCAACATAATATCAATGATTAGTATAGAAGGCGAGACATTTCAGTGTGTGCACTCTTGTGTACTTAAATTACATGGATTTTTAATACTTTATTTTTGTAGGCCCAAAAGAGCAATATTCCAACTTTTTTTTAAAAGATGACAAAATTTGGTAGTTATTGGGCTTGAGGATAATACTATTATTGTTGTCTCCTTTTGTAATCTTGCCAATCAAAAAATTCCTTACTAAAAAGTTTGATAAATACTTTTGTTAATGTCTATCATATTACAATTATTGAATTGGCAGTTTGTTACATCACTTATTTCTCATGATAGAATGAATATGATTTATGATGAATCTCCTTTAAAATGATAGAATAAAATAGAGAAATGAAAATTTACAACAAGCTTTTAAAGGCAATTTTATGCTACAAGTTTTGAAATTGTTTCATATTTTTTTGTCCCCACAAACTTGAGGGGGGATTAGATTTTAACCTTGTCAATCTGTGAGTCCTTCATTCCGCTCATGAATCAGGATGTCCCAAAATTGGTTTCTGTTCTGTAACTCTCAACTAAATGTTATGAAACTTATACACTCTGCTTATTACCATAAAACATAGATCAAGTTTAAATTTGGTAGGTGTCCCTTCTATCTTTCTAGAGTTACATCCCTTTAGAAATAGAGAAATTGCTGAATTGTTCGTTTCTATTCTCTTACTTAAGTTTGTCTCAATCAAATGTAATAATTGATTGATTGCTGTTTCAATTCAACATTAATGTGATATTTCGTGGCGTTCAATTTTTATTGTTGGAGGAAGCTGAGGTCCCTGGAGAAAACCACTGTAATAGTAATAACTAATGAAGTTAAGTGCACCTGCACAATCAGGGTTCGAAACCAACAACCTTAGTGTTAACTGGCTAGTGATAACAGAAGGTGAACCATTTAGACCACTTGGCCAGGGAATTTCCACATAGATAGATATTCCCTTATTACAGTTGTATTATACTTAACTTTACCTCAAAATGCATTTAATTTAAAGGATTTTTTTTTTATAAAACAGGTGTTACTGTACAAAGATTTTCACCATGGTAATGATTTTAACTTGTCCTAAGATTGTGGAAAGAGCCTCCATGTTGAGTCAGTGGATCCAGACAGCAGTACATCTTAGATCTACACTGGGCAATCTGTTGGGGTTTGCTAATGTTATGGAAGGGCTGATGAGTCCTCAGGTAAACATATTTTCAAGAAATATTTCATATGAATATTAAATTTTTCATTTTCTATATATTTCTAAGGAAAATCTGGGTATTCAGGAACATAACTTGTATGTTAGGATGTCTGCTCTTTCATATTTAATGTTTGTTTTCTTTGGCTTTTTCTTAGGCTTTTGCAGTAAATTCATGTTTATTATTTACCCTATATTTTGAATCATATCTGTCTTTCACTGTTTCTCTTATTTATTCTTTCATCCTTCCATGTTTTCAATTAACTGGCTATTATCAAAATCAAGTTGAATTATTTTTCTACATTTATGAATCTAAACTTGTTCAAAGTTTTTATAGAAATTGATGTCTTCATGCAGCTTAATGCTCCCATTTTTTTAATCTTCTGCATGTTATTTTTCAGATTCAAAGATTGAAAGACACATGGTTAGTTTTACGTCAGAATCACACCAACAGTGCTTTTGTGTTTGACACTAAACTCAAAACTGCATTTAAAACTCTGAATGATGGGAGTGGGTTACTTCCCTTACAAAATGTCTGTATTCCTGACATTGCACCACTTGTTGTTTTACTAGAGAGAGATATGGACACTACATCCATGCAGCTGCCATGGGAATCATCTGATCCTAACTCAGGACTGGACATTCTATTGACGCATTTAGATACGGCAAGGCTCGTAACAGCTCAGTGTGGAACTTACAGAATTAATGGACAATCAATCATCAAGAACTTTACCGAAGATGTAAAAACTTGTGATATATTTAGAACAGAATTTCATATGAGAATATGTTGGGGTGCTAAAGGAGTAGTCGTAGGTAGAGAAGACCGACAATCAAAATTTGAACAGTTGTTGACAGTGTTATCAAATCGTACAGAAAGTTCAGATGATGACGGTACAGCTGTCTAAACATACTCCTGCTAATTTTATTGAAATGTGAAAGAGTTATTTCCCTTGACAGTGTTATCAAATTGCATGGAACATAATATTCCTAAGTTAGTTAAAATGTGAAAGAAAGAGTTATCTCATCCTGATAGGGTTATCAAACTGTACTGAGAGTTCAGAAGATGATGGCGTATCAAAGTGTTCAAGAGTTATTTCACTTGACAGCATTATGAAACTGAAAGTTCAGAAGATAACAGTGTATTGTAATGTTAGAGTTATTTCGGTTTATTGTATTATAGTAAAAGTTTAGAAGATGATGGTGTATTAAAATATTGAAGAGTTATTTCCCTTGATTAAGTCCGGGTTATCAAATTTTACCTAAAGTTCATAAGATGAAAGTATATTAAAATGTTAAAGAGTTATTTCCCTTGACAGTGTTATCAAATCTTACTAAAAGTTCAATAGATGATGGAGGATTCAAATGTTTAAGAGTTATTTCCCTTGACAGTGTTATCAAATCTTACTTAAATTCAAAAGATGATTGTTCAGTGGTATCAATATACTCCTGTTTAAAATATTATAATTTGAAGGAGTTATTTTCCTTTAATTTTAAATAACATATGCAATATCTCATCTTGTAGGTAAAATAACTGAATACAATTTTTTTTATATCACTTAATGAGTTTCTTTCCTAATCAGTTTAGTGAAGAATGTTCTGGAATTGTTACAACTGTAGAGGAATTGAATCAAAGAAGTCAAATCCAATTGACCTGGTAATGATGATGTGTTTTGATAATGAATTCCAAACATATTTTCAGGCTTTTCCTCCCATAACCTTTACATTTTTGTTTAGGGTTCAGAACTTTTCAAACAAGTAATTTTTTAAAAATCTGTATAGATATTTGTAGGTGACTCTTTTAATATAACAGTGTGGATGGGGTCTTCAGAATTGAGAATAATTGGCTAAATCTACATAAAAATAAAGAATACAAAACTTTAGGCCAAAAAAATAAAGAATAGAGATCAATGACCTCAAAACTTACATAATTCAAGAACCCCCGAACTGGACCCTCTTATATTGCCTTTGATTTTCATGCTAAGACTGAATCACAAGTTAAAACAAAAATATTGTAGTCATCTAATGTTTGTGACCACTTTGACGTATATTGTAACGTATATATTGTAACGTATATATTGTAACGTATATATTGTAATGTAACGTATATATTGTAACGGTCTCAAATAATGTATGAATAGTGGTTTGAATATGGGTCAGATAGCTGACTGAAGGACTGAAGGATTCAGATTATGTTTCATTTCTGAGCATTCTGTCAAGTTTTTATCCATAAATTCAGAAAAATAATATTTAATTCTTTACTAGCGCCTGTAATGTATATATATTTTTTGGAAGAATACTTTGGTTTATTGCTGTTGTAGATTTGCAATGACATAAGATGTTAACATGTGCTTCTGATAAGAAACATGCCAATTGAACATGAACATGATGAATGTAATGAAAAGGGGTGAAGACACAAATGATAGTATTGAATATTTAACACAATGTGATTAAAATCAGATCTTTTACTCTGCTCCAATAGATTGTTTGTCGCTCATAAAAAAGCCCAAGACATCCCATAAGGGACCATGTTTAGTGACCTTTTTATTTATCTTATAAATTCTTTCCCTGCCAATTTAGTTTCAGCATTTTTACTATCAAAACATTAATTGGTAAACTGCAAAGTATTTCCTAGTATAACTCTGAAACTAGAACTTCCAAGTTGAAACTATATAAGTTCTTGATGTTGTTCCCATTTCATGCACCAATCTGAAGGATTCCACATTGAGGCAAACAGTAAAGTGTCATTATTTTCATCACTTTTTTTTAAAAGTCATAAATTCAAAAAAAAAAAATTTTTTTTTTTAAATACCAGTAGCCCTTTTCACAAAAAATCTTAAGTGTAAAATTAATCTTAAGATAAAAATATTTAGTTGAATTGTTAAGGAATATTTTAGACTTACGATAAATTTTACACTTAAGATTTTTTATGAAAAGGCCTACTGAGTGTTTATCTGATTGCGCTAATCTATGTTTAGGAAAGTATTTGCAATCAAAGTGCCAGCTTGTCACTTGAAATGATTGGCTGGTTAAAAGTTTGCTAAAAGGATATCTAAACTTGACACACATGGGATGTTTTCAGATCTTACATGAAGTAACAGCAAATCTATCTGGGCAAAGTTAAAATCTAATTTTAATCAGATTGTAAAAAACACAACTTTTTATGTTAAAAAAATGTGTAAATGTGTGTGCATTATTGAATTTATTTTGCTTGATTGTTGCATGTTGTACAGCCATTAAGCTGGAGGAGGGATTTAAACTATTACAGGATAGGGCAGACATCTATAATGGTAAATTGTTAAGCAACCAGTATTGTTGAAGACTGAAAAAAAATGTGTGTTACAATTTTTAAACTAGATATATTTTAAAATCATTCCATTTAAGGATGTTTGCTTGTCATGTTTTGGAATTTTTGTCAGATTTTCGAAATCCTCTGGTTTTATCCATTTGAATGCCTTAAAAAATTTTGCCCATGGACCCCCATTTTTCTATTTATAAATTTTTTACATGTATAATTATAAGCTATTTGTAAAAGTCTTACAAAATCTTATTTATTTTTAAATAGTTTTTGAGAACTTTAACTGGTCAATGATAAAGCTATGAAAAGTCAAGAGAGAACATTTTCCCGCCAAAATTTTAATGGCTAATATCTCGAAAACAAGCACATGGACCCCTATATTTTTTTTCCTTTTTTTATTCCTCAATTCATCTTCTATCAATATATACTAGTGTTATGAAAAGTTATTTATTTTGAAACTGAGCAGCGAACATCCTTAATGTAAATTCAGAAATCATTGTGTGCATTTCTAATTGAGATTTTGTCATTTTAGACTAACATGCAATTTTAATTTTTGGAATATTGAGAAAAATGCTGTTTAACTCATAAAAAGAATTTCAAAATGTGAGTTTTAATTATTGCGATTCTATCCCTGTCACATTTTTTGCAATAATAAAAACATCGCAATAATTTCTGAATTTACAGTACTTAATTTGCCCTTGTGAAAAAATTCACATGACACATATTTTTTCAACCTCCATATTTAAACAACAGTTATCCTGGCACTCTCCAATTAGACAAGAGTACTATGAAACATTCCTTTAATGGTCTATTTTTAATGCTATCTACAAAAAGTTTCTGGTGAAACGTTACATCTGCATTCATGTACATCTGTATTATTGTTTGCTTTTTGTTAAAACATACATGAAAAAGCAATGAAAAAAGTTTCTGAAATCTTGTTTTTAAACTTAGTTAACAAACTAATGTTTTGCTGAAATTTGAGTTTTAAATATATTTTTAAAACTTGCATTACCAGGGATAAAGAATGAAATATGCCAGTACAATTGTACACCGGTTTTTTTTGTAATTAGAAAAAGAAAATTGAACTATACTGATATCAAAGAACTTATTTGTCCTGTCTTTTATATATCAAATTTACGTTATCCAAGTGTCTTGAGATATTATAATTGTATTTGTTTTTACTATGCAATGCTATTTATACCATGAAAACTTTTTCATGTTTCATGATGGATTACATAGTTTGAATACTTATTATAATTGAATATTAACATGCTGAAATATTCACACATGTTTAAATAATGTAGTACAACTGTGTAATAATTATTTTGTAGTTTTGTCATGAGATGTCTTTTTATATTCAGGCATGATAAAATTTACAGCTTAATATATACTGTAAACGGTGAACCAACTTTATTCCTTGGATACATTTCTTCACAGTTGACTTCCCTACCAATTTAATCTCCACAATTTATTTTAACAATTTCCTTACTTTGTTTATGTATTTTTAAAAGTGTTGACTCTATATGGGAATATTTGTGAAGATTCTATACTATCTTAAAAGGATTTTTTTAAATATGTATATAAATGTAAACTAGATTATTTACCAGTTTTATAAGATTATGTTGTGTAAGGGAAATAACTCTTGTCAATTTCTTCTAGAGTATTGATAAGATTTTTGGAGTTTTAATCAACTGTTATTTGACCACACAATATGAAAGATTTTTAGTTTTTTTTCAAAACAACACAACCATCTTTAAGACTGAATTGATTGTTTTACAAAGTCTATACATTTTTATGTTGTTTCTATATTTGTAGATATAATTATAGTAATTTTCATCAATATCAGCATCAAAACATTTATAAAAACGACATTGTTGAGTCTGTTATTGCTTATGAAAGATATTTATTATAAAGATATTAAAGAGTGTCAAAATAACTTTGATATATCTTGTTTTTATTATTTCTTCTCAAACTAATTGTTTTCAAACTTGTTTATTTACAATTTTATACCTTTTTTCATGACTTTCATTTTCTGTTAGTCAACTTTGGTTTTCTTGATCTTAAATTTCTTTGATCAAATTTATATACTATAGTAGAATCTATGTTCGTCCTGAGACTATGTGTTAAAGTAGTCTTAGGTTCAACTAATTTATATACTATAGTAGAATCTATGTTCGTCCTGAGACTATTTGTTAAAGTAGTCTTAGGTTCAATTAATTTATATACTATAGTAGAATCTATGTTCGTCATGAGACTATGTGTTAAAGTAGTCTTAGGTTCAACTAATTTATATACTATAGTAGAATCTATGTTCGTCCTGAGACTATGTGTTAAAGTAGTCTTAGGTTCAACTAATTTATATACTATAGTAGAATCTATGTTCGTCCTGAGACTATGTGTTAAAGTAGTCTTAGGTTCAACTAATTGTGGATGTTTGTTTTTTTTTTTTATCTTGCTCAATACTATAGTAGAATCTATGGTCATCAAATTTTGTATGATGAAGTTATTTTTCTTAGTTTTCAGCTTTCCTGGGCAGTGATTACCATATCATAATTTTTCAACATTGCTAAATTTCAAATGGTCTTTATTTAGGAAGTTGTAAATCTTAAAAGCATGTAACCAAATGTTCAATATCTTGAATATTCATTATAACATTGCACTGGTGATCCAACATGCTCAGAAATTTAAGGATGTGCCTCAAAGGTCATACACCATTAATCTCCTAATCATCTAACTTTGCACATTCCGGTTTCTTGTCTGCTTCGCCAGGCAATTGTCCTTTTTCTTGCACCTTTTGCAGCAAATACAAATTTAGGCCTCTTGATAATTAGCTCCGAGTTGTATCTAGTAAAAAGTAAATTAGCAAAAATACGGAACTTCAAAAGAATTCAAATCAGAAAGTCAAATGGTAAAATCAAAAGCTCAAAGTCATTAAACGAACGGAAAACAACTGTTATATTCCTGAGTTGGTACAGACATTTCTTATTGGTATAAGACGTGTCACAGTACTTTTCTATCCCAAATTCATGAATTTAGTTTTGATGTTTTATTTGTTATTCTCATCGGATTTTGTCTAATGCTTAGTTCGTTTCTGTGTGTGTTATATTTAGATGTTGTGTCGTTATTCTCCTCTTATATTTAATGTGTGTCCCTCAGTTTTAGTTTGTAGCCCGGATTTGTTTTTTTCTAATGATTTATGAGTTTCTAACAGCGGTATACTACTGTTGCCTTTATTCCTAATATAGAAAATGGTGGATAAAACATTGTTTTTGTAGCTAGCTAAATCTCTCACTTGTACGAAAGTGGAATATAATTCCATTATATTGACAAAATGTTTTGATCAAAACAAAACATATAAGGTAAAATTGTCAAAGATTGAGGTACAGCAGTCAGCATTGTATATTAATCTTAATCACTCAAAAACAAATAACTATTGCAACAAACAAAAACAAAATGGCTAATAAAGACAAAAACATAAGCAAAAATAAAAATAAAAGACAAGACAAGAATACAAAAATATCATAGCAAAATAACACAATGGAGGGATGTGAAAATAATGAGCCACTTCAAAAGTTTATTACCAAAAATTGACTAAACTGTAGAGAATAAAGATATACATAAAGAACGTCAGTACCTAGAATCTATACTTCAAGACCATCATGTATTATTTGTGAAGTTGATACGGAATATTTATCAACAAGGTCTTGGTATCTTGCAAAGAACTGTTTTTTTTTAGGAAATGGGAGAGATGTTCTTTGACATAACTCTAATTCATCAACTTTTTGCTCAGACACTGGTGAGGTTTTATATCTTCTTGTTTTGGCAAGTATCTGAAGGAACTCTGACTCATATGAAAATAAGAAGAAGTCGACAAGAAGAGGCTCACAGGCCAACAATCTTCTTGGAAAAGTCTACCTCCAAATTCAACAAATATGTTTCCACAAGATACCGAATGCTACAGAAAATTAACAACATTTAGTCCACGTAAGGTTACTTGTATCTTCCTTTTAAAAGTATAAGACATGTTGTAAAAGAGTGACGAAAGATACCAAAAGCAAAGAAACATTCACATGAATTATCCTTGATATGGTCATATTTATAAATTAACTGTTTCCAAATCGTTTAGTTTTTGAAATACTAATAAAAAAAAAGAAAGATGTGGTATGATTGCCAATGAGACAACTGTCCACGAGAGACCAAAATGACACAGAAATAATTAACAACTATAGGTCACCGCAAAGCCCATACCGCATAGTCCGCTTTAAAAGGCCCCGATTAGACAATGTAAAACAATTCAAACGAGAAAACTAATGGCCTTATTTATATAAAAAAAAATGAAAGGCTTTCCTACCTCAGGAATAGATGACTTTGCTGTATTTGGCAAAAATTTTAGGAAATTCTGTCCTCAATGTGCTTCAACTTCGTACTTTATTTTGCCTTTTAACTTTTTTTGGATTGGAGCGTCACAGATGAGTCTTTTGTGGACGAAAAGTACGTCTGGCGTAAATAAAAAATTTAATCCTGGTATCTATGATGAGTCTATTCACATTCATAAGTCAAAAATAAATTACATTTACCGTGGAAAACTAAAAGCAAGAGATCAAAATCACAAATAACAATACATAAATCACTCTCTGTAACTTTCTGTTCAGATCTGTTTCTCTGAAGTAGATTTCATTTAGCGATACGAAAACTATAGAAAGTCTAACTCATGAACTTCCGCGATGACCATAATACATTTTGTGATAATTTTCAATTAAGAATTTTTGTTTATAAACTTTTCACATCCCCCCCGTTCCAAACTTGAAGACAGCTTGAAATATATGATGAGACTGTTGCATTAAAAAATACTAACGTAGAAACAAATACTGATTCATACACACAACACATTGAAATTTAAATTATCAAGATGATTGGTTGATTGATTGACAATCGATTTGTTAGGTTTTATAGATTCGTCTTTCCACAAAAAAATCGACATTCCCATGGGAACGAACTGTTCTTGCCGACTTGTTCCTTTATTCATATAAGGGAGACCGCATACATTGGCTTCTTAGGAGGAATGAATGAATTAAAAGAAGCTAGCATCATCTCCTTACTTAACTGAAAAAGTTAAAAACAAAATCTGATACCTCACAAATCTTTGGTATACGCCATGTGTGAACTCAACATCTTAATATTGAGACAGTTCAGATTCTTTATTTTTTATTCTTTCCTCCACTATCTGGAGTACCAAAGTCCATTACTTTTGTAGTGTAGCACGGATTAGCAACTGTTACTGTAAGCAACTGTGTGTATGTGTAGAAATTATTTACAGCGAATATAATCGGTGCACAAACCAGTATAATTTCGCCTACAATCAATTGTTCAAGATACTGGTATAAAGGACATCAACTGACTGCCTGGCGTACCCACCACCAAGTTAAAACGCAACGGCACTTTGTCTCGTCCAATACTAGCTAAGGATGCTATCCCAGTGGGTGCTTTAAACTACTTTAGTGTCTAATTCACTATTATACACGTGCAGGGAACTGTTCCATCACCATACTATATACTACATTTAAGGCACACATGTTCTCATCCTAATGTAGAATTCGTTTTTTGTAAATTGAACGATATCAGATTCGATTCAGTTGATTGAAATGTCATTTAAACCCTAGCTTTTAAATTCATGTTTTCATTTGTGTAACATTATTTTGTGGATTTTTTTTGCCGCTTTTATCCTATGGTAACGTTCAAAAATTGTGCGAAAAATCTGCGATTCTGACTTTAAACAGTACAAGATACGGATAACGAAAGATAACTCTAATAATTCTACAACGTTATTCACGAAGGAAAAAAACCCTCTATAGGCTTCCAAAATGTATTTTATCAACGTGTTTCGGTAAGACAGTATATACGTCTTTACATATTCAACTCTCAACGAGTCAACCTTCAACTATTCCAGAAAACGAACCAACAAGTTATAGTCAAATGTTATAGTCAAATATAAGCTTTTTTCTGTAATCCCGAAATTTCCCGTAACAAAACTTTTGCTAGAGAAAAAATCTGGAAAAGCATAATCTTGGTGGAAATCATTCATATAGAATAAAGTATATGATTCTATAAAAGAAGGGCGAAAGATACCAGAGGGACTTTAAAACCCATAAAACGAAAAATAAAACCCCCTCCAAAAACTTGGTCGATCTAAAGTGCTCCGTGACATGTGGCAGCCGTCGTTTTGCTTATGGTAGTACACACCCGATAAAAAGTCTAATTCTCTGGATCACATTCATGAAAAGAGGGCGGGATAGTAGTTTCGACATTAGGGACATATCCGCTTTCATCTGTGAAACGTATATATTCCTTAACGATCAGCCATGTGATTGCGTCCTTAAAATTTTCTAAGGAATGAATCAACCACTTGGAACGCTTGGTTTAATAGCTTCCCTGGGATCAGCAATCCTCTTTCAAGGACTTCATTATAGGTTTTATAAACCCGGGAATTTTGCACAAATTGGAAGATATATAATCCGTGTGGAGCTGCTACTGGGATGTTGCTACAAGGAAATGTAAAGTTCACAACTTGGAAGCTGAAATCATCTCCTTTATCGGAAAGTTTTGTTTTCAACTGACCCTCATTGTCAATTTCTAGATGTCAGTCAAGATATGAGGCAGACTTAACTGTATCTGTTGTATCATCACAAGTTCGATGAGAAAGATGCGTTCAACATAGTCACCTAGCTACTGTTTAATTATTAAGTGAGAGAACATCATCTATGTAGCGGAAAGGAAAGTTTAAGGATACTGCTAACTGCTTTCCTTTTTTCCTAAGAAGTTTCTGTAAAAAGTCAGCCTTATAAGAATAAAAGAAGAAGTCGCCAAGAAGAGTTGCACAGTTGGTTCCCATGGGAATGCCGATAGTTTGCTGAAAAACGCGTCCTCTAAACGTAACAAATAATTGTCAATCAAGAAATCAAACATGTTGATAATGTCAGTTTCAGAGAATTTTTTTTTTTGACTCGGAGTGATTTTTTTACAAATTAGGACTTATTCATCTCTATAACTAAGACAATATACTTGTATCTACGTTTGATACTCTTTTTTATGCAACAAAGCAACTGAATCTGTTCCGGATACATACATAAATTTGATATAAACAGTGAGTGCAGCTAGACAGTCAGAAATAAGGAGTATTATTCAAAATAAATGTTTGGCCCTTAAATGCAAAAGAAAATAAAAAATTCAAAATCGCTTTTTACCAAATGTTAATTAAGACACATTTAAATGAGAAATGGAGACATGTTTTAGTTGTAAGAAAACTTGGAAACGCAAAAATTATTTTGCGCTATCAGATGAATTAGAAAAACATGCAATGAAAATAGAGAAAGAAGGTTAAGATGGAGAAATGGCTTAATCCTACAAAAAATACTTTGCATCAAAAGTGACTCAACTAAAATCATGATCTAGTAGTTCAAATTCTATTACTGATAATAGTAATGTTGTTCATTCAATTGAATTGAAAACAAATGAAGAAAATGTGGAGCACACACATGAAGACTGTGGTGGAGTTAATCATGTTTGTGAGCATAAAACCACTCGCCTACCTGTGACACTTGGGACAACAGCACAACATAAGAAATGTAAAAGAAGCTCGTTAAACGTTATCTCAAGAGGATAACAATTCTCGCTTAGGAAGAAGTAGTTTGTTCTGTGTGAGTGGTCCAATATTGGAACAGCATTCAAGACACAATTCTTACAGCCCGAACTCGTTTAAGAACAGATAAGACACATACTGGGAAGACCTAGACATTACATATGACGATTTCAATTTGAAGAAGGTGACATCTACTATGAACTATGGAGGAAGAATTAGAGTCTAGTATAGAGGAACAAGCATGATCATGTACTGGAAAAAATCGCTAGGTATAAGTATAGGTAAAATGTATTGACAACGGCTGAACTCTAAAGATTTGTACAAATCACGTGCAAACATAACTAACATAAAAACAAAAGACACAAATTACCAATCTAAGAGTACTAGTACTTGCAATTACTGAGAGGTTTGTTCAATGCGAAAACAAACTGATAAATATGCATCGATTGTTTTCTGTAGATATAAGTTTCAATAAGAACACATTTAACGGAACTTTCGTAAGACGTCATCAACAGTCCGAGAAAAGCATGGCTTTGTGCAAAGCATAAATATAAGCAAGGCCATTTTTAAGTTCTTGAGTAGAATTCTACAGTGAAACAAAAAAATACCAAACTTAATCTCTGTATCTATGTCAGAGTTAATTAAAAGTTTAAAATTACTTTATTTTTTGAATTTTTAACTTACTTTTATTGATTATTTTAGATTTATTTTTTTTAGGCATTATTTTTGAAGTTTTAATTTTATATAATGCGCTGTTATAAATACTGTATAATAATAATAATAATAATAATAATAATAATAATAATAATAATAATAATAATAATAATAATAATAATAATAATAATAATAATAATAAAATAATATGTGGTAACTGACCAATTATATAAAGATTGCGTTCATTGGAATCTAAAACGTCTCCACAGCAAGGGGCAGAGCAAATGGCGTGGAAAGTATACTCAACAAAAAAGAAAGACAAAAGAAAAGGCATCGCTCCAAAAAGGAAAATTAACAACTGTTTACCAAAAAATTCGCTTCTTTTGTAGAAAATATTTTATACACTGAGTTCACAGTTTGAAACAGAAGCATCCAAATCCAGAAAAGGACAATTATTGCTGTTAACATTAGACTTATTTCCTGTGAATATTTAAAGTGAAAATATCATCAAGGTAAGCGAAGTACAGAAATGTAGTCAAGGAGAAAGTTTTTATCGTCAACCGTTTCCTCGAAGTTCCAGACAGAATATTTAGCAAATTTTCCTTTTTAATTACAGAAGAAGGAGCTATATGAGTTGCAGCACATAAATCTGTTATCAGATTAATCAAAGGAGAGTTAAATTAAGAACACTTCTGTTTGAAAAAGTCGTGTGGAAGTGTAGTATACAAAAGTACGGAATTTATCCAAATAGTCTAATGCTATTGTATTCCATATGCTGTATTACAACAGTTGATAACAAGTTTTTCTATTGTAGTAATGGAACTGGTTAAAAGAGAAGTCGGAATTTATAAAAACACTTACTAGAATCCGAGGCGAAACTATTTGACGGTTTTTGCATATTAAGTAGTCAAAAGCAAAATCTCAAAAATACTGAACTCCGAGGAAAATTCAAAACGGAAAGTCCCTAATCAAATGGAAAAACCTAAAGCACAAACACAACAAACGAATGGACAACAACTGTCATATTCCTGACGTGGTACAGGCATTTTCTGATGTAGAAAATGGTGGATTGAACCTGGTTTCATAGCGCTAAACCTCTCACTTGTATGACAGTCCGGCGCATGGAATTCCATTATATTGACAACGTTGTGTGAATAAAACAAACAGACTTAATAGGTAAAAATGTCAAAATAGGGGTACAGCAGTCAACACCTTATCACAATCTTATCACAATCTTATCACAACAAAAATCAAACAAATATTTAACACAGAAGCACTCAATAGTTATCAAAGGTACCAGGGTTATAATTTAATACGCCAGACGCGCGTTTCGTCTACATAAGATTCATCAGTGACGCTCATGTCAAAATATTTATAACGTCAAACAAGTACGAAGTTGAAGAGCATTGAGGACCCAACATTTTAAAAAGTTGTGCAAAATACGGCTTGGTAATCTATTCCTGGGATACGAAAAAAAAGCGTATATCATATTTAACAACCACGTTCATTGCTTACTTATTTATGTATTTTTATTTAAGTATGAAATACATACTTTTGACTTTGAATGTTCTTAGGTGCCATAGTTGAGATATGTGGTGACATGAGTGTTCACTATGTGTCTCTCTGTATAGCGTATTGCCTAGTATAAATATATCAAATGTCGTCTCCTTATCTAGGGAATACCAGTATAATACAAACAAATGGTAGACATAAATATAAATGTGTTACAGTATGATTTATCAGAGCATGATCGATCGGACGACCAATTAAATTAGATGATTAATTCCTACGGCAAAGGGGTTACATATACACATTAATTACTAGATTACATGTTTATCATTTTATGTGAACTATAACAAATTAGTAATTTGCCTGAGAACTACACCCCCTCTCCCTTCTGTCCGTTTTTTTAAAACTTTCTATCTGAACTTGCTAGGAAACAGGAATTAACTGGACTTGGCTTGTCGCAATTCCTGTTTCTAAAGCTAGTACAAAATAAAAATATGATTCTTAAAATGTACACATGATTTAGGCAAGATGATTACTGTCTAGGCGTTAGCTTATTATCTAGGAATTTACCGCCGCTAACTCATGTATTGTGAATATTTCTATTCGTCTTGTTTTATTTAGTAACGCATATATATGCATATCTCTATTTATAAATATAAAAAAAATGCAAAAGGGAGACAATTTTGTTAACACACAAAAAGGGTGACACTTTTTAACGGTTACAGAAAATACAACGGAGTTTACTCTTTATACTAAAGGTAAAGAGGATCTGAATGATCAAAATTAGTGTTTGTCAAACTGCTATACATCAAATGATATTAGTCCTGTAAATACTGTCGTTAATATTTCGGGAAGTTTTAAATATTTTTGTCAACATGTCAAAGTAATTATTTTGTCTTTTTTTAATTAAACCAGCCAGATCTGTTTTTGAAAAAAGGGTGTTGGGTACTCTATGAAGGGACTGTACATACTACAAGCTAGGTAGAATTCAAAGACAGCTAGCATGTTTTTACATATTATAGATTATAATCTTTAGTTATTGGCAACAGTTGGTATATAGCTGGTTCGGCATTATTAAATTTTGCGTATATTTTTTTCTGTTTAAAGCTACTAAATTAAATTTCATAAGTCGGTTAAATCATAAGCCTGGAGCAGTCTCCGGGTTGTAAATATAAAGAATGAAGCTGTAATCATCAGCAATCTGAAACTTCACAGATACAAACAAAGCAGATTATAAAAATACAGGTAAGATTTGCTTTATTTAGTTTGTATTTTTTTTTTATCTCAAGACAAAAAACATTTTTTTGCGACTGTAATCAAGCACAAATCATTTTATTCAATAAGATACATTAACAAGAATTAGTGTTTTTTCATCCGATTCTTAATGGAAAGAAACATTTTTTTCTGTCATATCCCTTCTATAACAGTTTTTAAACCTCACTGTATGGAAAGAGTGAGATAAAAAAAAATACTTGTTTTGATTTTTATGGTAGCTTCGGTGTCTTCCTCCATCTTTGATTTTGTAATTGCAGTTAACAATCGGTCTAGATCTCAAATAAGATGTGTAAATTACGAGAATAGTATGCAATTCATGTGTAAGACTTTTTTATTTTAATATAGAAAATCATGTGTTTTATTTATATTTGATTCATTTAGTATTTCACTTTGTCACATAATAACTCAGACATAGTAATGTTTATAATAGAAAGTGTTGTGAAGTTACCTACTTAATGATGTAGCAAGTCCAGTGACCCCATTTTTCTTTTAATTATCTGAAAGCATATTATAATAAAATTGAGAATGGAAATGAGGAATGTGTCAAAGAGACAACAACCCGACCATAGAAAAAACAACAGCAGAAGGTCACTAACAGGTCTTCAATGTAGCGAGACATTCCCGCACCCAGAGGTATAAGTTTTAATTATCTTCTCATATTCTATCTGAAATTTCTATGGTGTATTTTCTTTTAATCACGATAGGGTTTTCGATGCACAATCTAATCAAAATCTGACAATTTAGCAGAACCCGTAGCGTGAAAAAAAAGACGGGTGACCAACACGTTTTATTATATTTTTGATAAAAGCATGATATAAACTACACTTTACAAATAATTTAAAAAATCTATGGATTTACATTTACACCCTAATCTAGCTTAAGAGTTAGGGGGAAAAAATTTCCGGAATTTATTATAAGATCTTCTTGTACAGTTCACTAATGAGCTTAAATATAAATCAGGTACTTGTATGTTGAAACACATTCCAGGTTTATATTCTGAAATGTGAATTTCTACATAACTTGTCTGCCTGATTTGTTGAAAATCAAAATCCTTGTTGAGACACCAATCTTTGCAAAATTTGTCAAGTATGTTCAACTTATTTTGAAACTTCTAACTTCTGCCGCATACATTAAACAATGTGAATCTTTATCATAAATTTTGACAGGGCCCCTTTTCATTGACAAGTAGTTCTAGTAAATTATTTATAAATATCTTGAATATGTCAGGACTAAAAAACACTGACTTGATTTTGATATTTTTCGCATGATGTATTAATTTCATACAGACTCTTGACAATGTTATAGAAGTAAGATCGTGCTCCAATCTCGAGTAGATTAATTTTAATTGCTGTATGAATAACGGTATCACATGCCTTCTGAAAGTCAACAAAACAGGCAAACAGTCAACCTTCTTTTGAATTAAGAAATCTGTCCAGTCGTTAACTTAAAATTCTGTTCAAAAGTTTTTCAATTACACCTGTTATTGTTATTCCTCCATTATTATTAGAATCACTTGTATCGTTGAATTAAAACAAAATGGTGTAATATAACCTTCAGCCAAGGATGTTGGGTATACACCTGATGAGAGACGGGTTTCAAATATTGTCTGAAAGCTTTTTAGATGAAACGTCTGTCAATTCCTTATCATATTATTACTAATGCGGTCAAAACATGATGATTTATTGAATTTCGAAATTGCTTTGGATATTTCCTATTCTGTAATGACACGGACGGTCCAATTTATTGAAACATTTTGTGTTTTCTAACTGTTTTAGTTTCTTACAGTTTATATTTTGTATTTTTTTTTCTATCAAAAATATGTTTAAATATCCTTCATCGTTAGTTCTTTTGAGTAAGAATTAAAACATAAGATACAAGTACGTTATGCTATTTCTGATATTTCCTGATACAATGCAAATCTATTTATATGTCATCTTTTCTGTTGATTAATTTTTCAGGAACCAAGATGAGATCCTTTATTCTTCTTACCCTGTTAGCCATTCTTGCTTGCACCTATGTTGCAAGTAGTTATGGCGGGTATGGCGGTGGTAGAGGAGGTAATGGCGACGATGGAGGAGGATACGGAGGATATGGCGGCGGAGGATATGGAGGATATGGCGGCGGCGGCGGTTATGGCGGAAAACGCGGTAGTGGCGGTTATGGAGGGAAAGGTTATGGAGGAAAAGATTATGGCGGAAGTGGTGGAGGAGGTGGGTATCGTGGCGGCGGTAGAGGAGGTTAGGATGGAGGAGGAGGCGGTTTTTACGAAAGACCACAACCATCTTTAAGACTGAATTGATTGTTTTACAAAGGCTATACATTTTTATGTTGTTTTTATATTTGTAGATATATAGATAGTAATTTGCATCAATATCAGCATCAAAACATTTACAAAAACGACATTGTTGAGTCTGTTATTGCTTATGAAAGATATTTATAATAAAGACATTAAAGAGTGTCAAAATAACTTTCATGTATCTGTATTAATTATTTTCTTTTCAAATTCTTAGTTTATTTACAATTTTTTTTTATACTGTTCCTCATGACTTTTCATTTTCTGTTAGTCAACTTTTGGTTTGGTTGATCTCTAATTTTAAATTTGAATGTTTGTGTTAATCACTTGGTTTTATCATGGCTGCCAGTTTTAAACACTAAGGGGACGACCATTTGATATTCTCGGGGGGAGGGGGGAATTTGTTTTTGATCGGTTATTTATTTATGTGGACTAAAAGGACAGATTATTTATTTTATGCACTGTTGAAGCATGAGTTTTCATTTGAACACAATTATATTTTAATATAATATTTGAAAACACACAATTTTTCAAATTCATTTTTTTAAATTCTGAAATATATATTACATGCATGGTCCAGTCATTATGTACCATATAATCAGAGTTAATCATCATGTTCATCATCTTTTGAATTATAGCCTAGCCCTTCTTTAAAAGTAATGACAAAGAAATTCGCCGAGTGGAGCTTTTATTATTTTTTCAACAATATTTTGGTCTCAAAGCAAAATATATAGATTCAGTGTAAGACGTTTAGATACAACATCAAAAGACTAATATGTGGATAAAGCAAAAATGTAATTCACATAGTTAAGTTTAAGTATGTGGCTGCTGGTTTTGTTTTGGTTGGTTTTGTTTTTTGTGTTTCTTCTTGCAGAAAGTCTTTTATACCTGTCATTTATGTGTTTTTTTTTCAAATTAAGTTAAGCTTATTATCATTGATATAACTATGTCAAGTAAGTTTTTATAACACATGTCAATTACAACGTGATGTAGTTCCTAAATGGGATACAATTTAAAGTAGTTTGTAAAATTAGATAAAAAGTCCTTAGTCCTTAAATAAATAAAATTCAGGTTTAAAACAAAATTACTATATTATAGCTGGAAAAAAGTAAAATCACAAAAATACTGAACTTAGAGGAAGATCAATTGGGAAAGTCCATAATGACATGGCAAAATCAAATAACAAAACGCATCAAAAACGAATGGACAAGAACTGTCATATTCCTGACTTGGTACAGGCATTTTCAAATGTAGAAAATGGTGGATTAAACCTGGTTCTATAGCGCTAACCCTCTCACTTTAATGACAGTCTCATCAATTTGCGATATTTTTACATTGATGCGTTAAATAAACAGACAACTTAGAATGCAACATTAAGAGAATAAAGAAGAGCAATCAATGAACAAAAGACAAATCCGGGAACAGATAAAACACACAATGACAAACAATAAACAACTAACACTGAAAACTTAAAATAAATGAGAAACATTGATCCCGAAAAACGGGGGCTATTTCAGAGGGTGAACATCCTTTGCTTCTTGCAAGACACTCGCCGTAAAAAACAATTTGATATGAAGACAAAGCTTTTGTTTTTAAAATTTCCAACATAAGGCATTTGCCATAATGTAGTTACGACCCTGTAATAAAGGTTAGGTTCTTGAGACGTGAATATACCTGAAGTTAAATGAAACCCATTTTCAGACATTTCAAGTACATTGATATTCACAATATTTATACGTTGTGTTATTGACAGATTTGGGATGTTTTTCCCGAAAAAATTGAAAATAAGATGAATTTTGAAAGAATCTGGTGCCATGTCATACTTTAAAATAGCATTTATAAAATGGTTAAAAAGACCTGCTGAGTTATTTATTTTCAATACATTGTAAGTCAGGTCACTTATTTTCAAAATCCTACCCCAGAATATCAAATGGTCGTCCCCTAAAATGACACTGAAATAATTTATATTTTGCATGTTATTAGAAAACAGAATTATGATTTACCTACTTAGATATAACAAAGAATAAAAAATAATTCAGAGAAACCAGCTTAACAACTATCACACACAATATAATTAATCATATTTCACAGCAGACAGTAAAAGTTCAAATGCAAGCCTTGCATTTTGGATTTTTGAAAATCGTATTTTCTCAGTTTGAAAAATCTTTTATATCGCTCAATACTATGGTGGAATCATTGTTCATCCTGAGACTATGTGTTAAAGTAGTCTTAGGTTCAACTAATTTTGGATGAATTATTTCTTATAGTGCTCAATACTATGGTAGAATCTATGGTCATCAAATTTTGTATGATGAAGTTATTTTTTCTCAGTTATCAGCTTTCCTGGGCAGTAATTTATATATCATAATTTGTAAACATTGCTATTTTTCAAATGGTTTTTATTAAGGAAATTTTGTAAATCATAAAAACATGTTACCAAATGCTGAATGAAGCTGAAATTATATTACAATGCTTTATATTTGAATAGTCAATGTACATTGTACTGGTGATCCAAACGGACTATTTCTGCTAAGATATTTAAGGACTGAGGGTGAAATTAATCTAGTGCAGGACTTAGAAGTTAAATGATGGAAGACATCCATTTAAAACTAGTTTCGACAATCAATCATTAACAGGCAGTGCAGTGTGAACTTTTCTCATGCATTTGTTCTCTAGTGTGAGACATCAGGATTATAAAACAAATCAACATCAAAATAATTATTGTTTTTTTTTGTCCAGATGATATGAAAGCAGTGATAAGAAGCTTATAAAAAAGAGACATAAAAGCCTTAACAAACTATGTTAAAATGTAAATACTATTTGATATTGAAAAATTACCAATGCGTACAATAAAATTGAAATCAACAGTTACAACCAAGATTAAAAAAGATAACAGTAAATTAAACTAAGGATAAACATACCTAGGGATACAAATTGTTCCCCCTAATAGAATTGCATTAACTACATGTATCATCATAATTGTATTACAAAAACAAAAATCTTTTATTCTTAATTTTAGGGCCCATAGACTGCATTTCAATTAATTTTAATCACAGGGAATGCATTTCAATTAACATGAATCACAGAGAAAGCATTTCAATTAATGTGAATCACAAAGAATGCATTTCGTGAAACATATTTAAAAAAGTGCCTCAAAGGTCATACAACAATCATCTCCCATTCATGTACAGTACCCTTTTCCATTCCCGCTTCTTGTCTGCCTCCTCAGGGATTTGATTTTTCTTTTTTTCTAACACATTTAGCAGCAACTACAAATTAAGGCCTCTTGATATAAGGCGCTGAGTTGTATCTAGTAAAAAGTAAAATAACAAAAATACCGAACTCCAAGGAAAGTTCAATCGTAAAGTCCTTATCAAATGGCAAAATCAAAAGCTCAAACACATCAAACGAATGGAAAACAACTGTAATATTCCTGACTTGGTACAGACATTTCCTTATGTAGAAAATGGAAGATTAAACCTGGTTTTATAGCTAGCTAAACCTTTCAATTGTATGACTACGAACACAGGTTGCAAAATGGCTTAAGAAGGTAGAAAAGAGTAGAATGCCTTGGAAGTTAAAGGTTTGGATATACCAACATGGGTTGCTACCAAGACTGACATGGCTTCTCGTGATCTATGAAATGACAACAACAACAGTCGAATCCACTGAAAGAATGATAAACAGTCACCTCAGAAGATGGCTCTGAGTACCGCTAAGTTTTACAGCCAACTTTAGAGGAATACAAGGTATCAAAGAGCAGACTTGTTATGACTCTTAAAGACTCAAAGGATAGCAAGATCAGTCAGGCTGTAATCCAGACATACACTAGGCACAAATGGTCAGCGAAAACTGCAGTAGATCAATCAGAAAGTATTCTTCATCACAAAGACATAGGGGGCATTACCTGTACTGGTAGGCAGGGCTTAGGAATGACACATTTCCAATAGTGTTCAAAGTGAACACCAAAAGAGAAGAGCAGCATGGTGCAGTCAGAAATAAGACAAGTAGAAGAAGAACAAAGAAGGGCAAAAGCAGTAGAGATACTGGTCATGCAACAAAGTCACAACAGCACTCCGTCTTGGACAAGGGCAGTGAATGGAACATGAGGGCTGACATTGGCAAGAAGCTTGTGTTTTCTGAATGTGTACAGACAACCCTACGCCCAGACATTGTAGTTTGGTCACAGAAATCAAAGATGATAGTAGCAATAGAACTAACAGTTCCTTTGGAAGAGAGATGTGAAGAGTAATATCAGCGGGAGAACAAAAAATACACAGCTGATGACAACATGTAGAGAGAGAGGTTTGAAAGCGTGGCTATTCCCAGTAGAAGTAGGTTGCTGAGAATTTCCTTCACAGTTAGTATGGAGAATGCTTCAGGAAAGGCAAGGAAGACAGCAGTAAGACAGTTAGGGGAAGCAGCAGAACTTTCATCTTGCTGGTTATGGCATCGCCAATATGATCTGAGCTGGAAGCCGAGTGCTGATGAGTAGAGGTTTTGCCACCTCTACTAACCTGCCAACCAGATGATGTAGTGGTACAGGGTCGAAACATCTTGTGAAGGTTGGAACCATCTGAAGACATTAAAGCAACGGCAGAGAGCGACAGAGATTCACAGATGAGGAAAGATGAGCAGTCAATAGTCTTTACACTAAATCCATTGCAAGTTGGATGTGTACGAATTGATAATTTAGCCTTAGATGCATGATTTTTTTTATTAGTTGTTAGTGGCTTTGAACTAGCTGTCAGTTAACTGCGAGTAATCTCAGATCTGTACCTAGTGTTTTTTGTTGTTGGGATGCACAAGTACCCTGCAACGTCCACATGTATTTTTGTCCATCTGATGAGTTAAGCCGACTTCTACTGATATTTATAGTTCGTGTCAATGTGGTACTGTTATACCACTGTCCCAGGTTAGGGGAGGGTTGGGATCCCGCTAACATGTTTAACCCCGACACATTCTGTATGTATGTGCCTGTCCCATGTCAGGAGCCTGTAATTCAGTGGTTGTCGTTTGTTTATGTGTTACATATTTGTTTTTCGTTAATTTTTTGTACATAAATAAGATCAAATAAGGCCGTTAGTTTTCTCGTTTGAATTGTTTTACATTGTCATTTCGGGGCCTTTTATAGCTGACTATGTGGTATGGGCTTTGCTCATTGTTGAAGGCCGTATGGTGACCTATAGTTGTTAATTTCTGTGTCATTTTGGTTTCTTGTGGAGAGTTGTCTCATTGGCAACCATACCACATCTCCTTTTTTATATGACAGCAGAAAAGCAGAATACCATCATCTGTAAGTAATAATCACAGTCACATAAGATTTCATTATACTGACAACAATATTAATGTGTGATCAAAACAAACAGAAATTCCATTCTCAATTTTATAATAGGTTCAATTGTTAAAAATTGGGGTACAGCAGTCAACATGGTGTTATGATCTTTATCACTCTAAAATCAAATAACTACTTCATCAAAGAAAAATAAAATGGCATATATAGACACCCTATAGACACAGAGCATAAGCAAAAATGAAAGACAAGAATACCAAAAAGACCATAGCACAATTACACAATGGCGGATGTAAAAATACCGAGCCAATCCAAAAGTATATTACCAAAAATGAACTAAACAGTAAAGGTTAAAAATGTACAAAAACAAATTAAAAGAACACTATAAAACGTAATTAAGATGATATACAACAACTGTGCCTAGCTTCTTTTCTTCAACACCATCAATTACTAAGTGTGAAGTTGATACGAAATATTTATCAACAAGGTCTTGGTATCTTTCAATGAACTTTTTTTAGGAAAAGGACGAGACGTTCTTTGACATAATCCTGGTTCATCAACTTTCTGCTCAGACACTGGTGACGTTTTATACTGTCCGAGTAGCAAAGTAGCAGATGCAAGCTCTTGAATACCGAACGAGAGGGCGAAAGATACTAAAGAAACATTCACACTCATAAGTCGAAAATAACTTGACAACGTCAATACGAAATAGAAAAAGACAAAAAGACAAACAACAGTACACAAAACTCTTTCTGTAACTTTTTGTAACTTTCTGTTCATATCTGTTTCTTTGAATTAGTTTTCATCCGATATATCATGAATACCGTGGAAACACATGAACTTCCGCGATGACCATAATACATTTTGTTTTGAATTTCAATTAAGGAAAAAAGTTTTACTCTTTACACAAGTTTTTCCCATTCGAAACTTAAAGACAACTTAAAAGAATTGGTGTGACTGTTTAATAAAAAAGAACAACTTAGAAAGATATACTACTTTGTTTTAGGTAGAAACAAATCAGATTTTGTAAAACCCACTGATTCATACAAAAAACACTTACATTATCAAGATGATTGATTTCGTGATTGACAACCTATTTGTTACGTTTTGTGGATTCGTTTTTCCACAAACATTAAATTTCCCATTGGAACGAACTGTTCTCCTCTTCTTGCCGACCTGTTCCTTTTTTCTAATGAGGACGACCTCAATCATGAGCTTATTAGGAAGAATAAATGAAAAAAGCTAGCATCATCCATTAACTTCACGTTCCACTATACAGATGATTTTCACTTACTACAAAATTCAAGTTTGGTGACTATATTGAACAAATATATCCCATCGAACTTGAAATAAAGGATGCAACAAGTAGAGTTAAGTCTGCCTCATATCTTGACTTACATCTTATATTGACATTGAGGGTCAATTTAGACAAAAACTTTAAGATAAAAGAGATGATTTTAATTTCTCAAATGTGAACATTCCATTTTTATGTAGTAACATTCCATTTTTATGTAGTAATCTTGAGAGTTCAGAAAAATTACCTTCTCATCCTAGATATATAGGTATATATCTCAGAATCGTTTTCCGGTAATGGAACGATATACGATTCCGTTCAGTTGATTGAAATATTATTTAAACCCCAGGTTTTACATTTTATGTTTTCATTTGTGTTAATATGATTTTATGGATTTATTTTGCCGTTTTTATCTTATCTGAACCGTTCAAAAATTGTGCGAAAAATCTGCGATTCAGACTTACAAAAGTACAAGATATGAACAACGAAAGATAACTCTACAACATAATTCACAAAGAAAATAAACCCTATACCAGTCGACTTGGGGCTTCCAAAATGTATCTTGTCTACACGTATCTGTGAGACAATAAAAAGGAATTATCGGACGTTTAGCACATAACAAAATTTTCTTGTGTGACAAATTTAATGGTTAAAATACAGCTAATACAGATGTCATGTCACTCACATCTCAGCCTTTACTTGCATCTGATATATTCTAGTGAACTTGACGTTAAGGATACTATCGGACTTGGAAGTTAGATTTATGTCTGGATTTCTCCCTTGGATTGATTGATATAGGTGGCTGTAATCAAGCTATGATTTATGGCAGATGTGACGATTTCTAAAAAACACTCAGAATGATCATTATTTATAATTATTTTTGTTGAAAGAATATTTTTGATGTTTCAGGTCCATGAACCCTAAAACAGGTAGTAAAACAGGCGGGAAGGTTTATAATCATACACAGCACTTACGTCTATAAATATTAAACTCTCAGCAAGTGAACCTTCAACTACTCCAGATAATGAACCAACCAGTTCATGTGATAGTCAAAATGTAAACGTTTTCTGTTGTCCCGAAATTTCCTGTAACAAAACTTTAGCTTGAGCAAAAAATCTGGAAAATCATAATCTTGTTAGAAATCATTCATAAAGAACAAACAAATCTGGATTAGATACTGTAGTTAAAGTATATGAATCTATAACTGAAACTGTTCAGGATACATACATAAATTTGATACAAACGGTGAGTGCAGCTACACAGTCAGATATAAAAAGTATTATTCAAAATAAAAGTTTGGCTCTAAAACCCTGGTCACAACGAACCCACGACATGAAATTTGGTCAAATCGCGGATCATCTGTGATCGTCGTACAATAGTCGCATGACAGACACACGATATTTTGAGCATCGTGGCGCTGTCGTGTGTCGTGAGACGAAAATTGGACATGCACCTTTTTTGCTCTACGATTTTTTATCGTGTTACTGTCTTGTGGCTGTCGTTAGAGTGTCTTACCACAGTCGTGCGACTGTCGTACGATAAACAAATTATCGTGGGTACCTCAATAATTTTTTTAAGTAAAACAATCATACGACTGTTACACGACTGTCGTACCACAATCTCACGACTGTCGCAAGACACTCGTAATACAGTCGTACGATTGTCTCACGAATTCCAAATTTCGTACGATGCTCGCACAACATTGATTGTTTGTTGTACGACAATGGTTTAGTTTTATTAAAAAGAATACAACTCGGCGGAATGAATGTTTGGAAAAACATACCATCTGCCGTTTAAAGAGGATGGCTATTCCACCAGAACGATTACGCTTGGCCCTGCTTGATAGACGCCTTGACGGACTCCAACAAGAGCAAAATATGGTCCTTAGGGTTGATTCGAGCCCGTGAACAGCATAGGAACCAGCGAAGCCCACGACGTTGGTTGGTAATGTCATGGACCGAACGGTGCCTGATGTTTTGGCAGTATAGTACACTGATGCAATATTAGAAGCAAATGGCAAATGGCACGCAATAAATCGGGCCTTTTTTATATACTCGTAGTTGGGAGTCAAACGCGCGAGTGACCCACGACTGTTGTGCGACAGTCGTACGACAGTGGTACGACAGTGACACGACAGTAACTCGCTCATCCAATGACATGAAAACCTGAACAATAGGCACAAACAGCTCACGATTGTCGTACTACTGTCGCTCGACTGTCGCACGACCGACTTGCGACAAACCCACGACCGTACATTTACAATTATTTTTTTCTGTCGTTTACCCATCGTTGAACCATCGTGGACATGTCGTAGCTGATATGACCACTCGAAACATTTTTTTTGACATTTAGCACGACAGTGCCACGATAACTATTTTATAGATCTTCCACGACAGATGAACTAAGAAAAACATGCGATGAAAATAGAGAATGAAGGTTTAAGATGGAGGAATGGCTAAATCCTACTAATATCAAAAGTTACTTTGCATCAAAAGTGACTCAACTAATATCATAATCTAGTAGTTCAAATTCTATTACTGAAAATAGTGATGTTTTTCAGTGTATTATATTGAGAAAAATGGAAGAAAATGTGGAACAAGATGAAAACTTTGTGAAGCTGTTGCAATTATTAAACCAAAGACATGGCTGTTAACATACTTTATAAAAGTGTTAATTTTTTTCAGAAAATTTCACTGACGTTATTAATCTTCCCTCGACAAAAAGCTTGAGAAAAACATCTGACATCTCACAAAGCTTTGGTATACGTAATCTGTAAATTCAATATTATAATATTGATAGTTCAGAAAATTTATCTTCTCATCCTAGATCTAATGGTATATCTCGGAATCCGTGTTTCACCCGTGTAGGAAAAAAAGATTCAGCGCAGATAATTGAAGTATTATTAAAAACCCAGTTTGGAACATCATGTTTTCTCAGTGTTAAAATCATTTAATAGATCTGTTTTCTCGTTTTTAATCTGTGGAAAACGTTCAAATATTGTGCGAAAAATCTCAGAAGTCAAAATGTGGACATTGAGAGACAACTCTAAAAATTATACGCTATAATTCACGAACAGATATCTCGGTACATATACAGGATATATATAAACATTGTGTTACATGATCAATATACTCCAACTGAGGGGCACCCAAAGTGTATTCAGTCAACACATACATGTTGGACAATATAAATAAAATATCGGTGGTTGAGCACAAAACAAAACTTACTGTTGTGAAAGGGTAAAAAGGTTAAAAGCAACATATTATAAGAATAGTCCTTTTTGATAATTAGAAAAATAAGCAAATCGCACAACAATAAATATTGAACACAAGTACGTTTGGTTCAGTGCAAGTTACGTGAGGTAATTTCAGATTCCATTTGTTAGTTTTTAACATAGAAAAGAGCGATTGTTTTGCGTTTTTGTGTCTCCAAAAAACACTTTTTTTTCATTGATGAAAAGTACAAAAAGTTTTCACATTTGTCGATATCAAAAATTCCTATCTCATGAAAAATACTGTATTATTGGTTTGTTTTTGGTCAAAATTTATAATCATAGAAAAAGTTAACTCGATCTCTGTAAAAATACATGACACACATTTTCGAAATAATACAAAATTTGCAAGCCAAAAAAAAAAACCCCAAAAAAACCATCGAGTCATTCATTTAATGCTACATGTACTTTTCATATAATTTTAATGTTTAGATAAATGGTTTTTGATAAGCATTATGTGACCTGACTGCGATTAGTATACCTATGCATAAACACTATTAGTTTGAACTAGCTTTTAGTAGCTGCGAGTACTCTCAGATCTGTTCTTTAGGTTTTTGTTAGGGTTTTTATGTGGTTTGTATCGATCTGATGAGTAAACCCTTGTCCACTGATTTTTATAATTTGTTATTTTGTTGTACTGTTAAACTACAATCCAGGTTTTGTTGCCAGCAACCCGCTACAATTTGTATGTGCCAGAACCAAGTCAGAAGCCTGTAATTGAATGGTTGTCGTTTGTTTCTGTATATCATATTTGTTTTTCGTTTATTGTTTTGTACATGAATCAGGCAGTTATTTTTATCGTTTGGATTGGTTTTTTTGTCATTTTGGGTCTTTTCTAGCTTACTATGCAATAAAGATTTGCTTATTATTGAAGGTGACCTAAAGTTTTTAACGTCTATTTCATTTGGTCTCTGATAGAGAGTTGTCTTATTGGCAATCATACCACATCTTCTTATTTTATAGAACATGAATATTATATGACGTGGATGTTAGCAACTACAGATCACAATACGGCCTACAACAATGAGCAAAACCCATACAGTATAGTTAGCTATAATAAAGAAAACGTTAAACAATGTTAACTAGAAAACCAACATACTCAATTATGTCAAAACAAACAACGAAAAACAATTATGACAGCCAACAACCACTGAATTACAGGCTCTTGACTTGGAACAAGCACATGAAGAATTTGGTGGGTTTAAACATGTTTGTGAGCGTCAAACCACCCTCCTACCTGTAAAACTGGGTACAACAGGACAACATAAGATATGTAAAAGAAGCTCGTTAACACTTTATCTCCAGTACCAAATCATCACTAAGGAAGAAGTCGTTTGTACTGAGAGTAGTCAAACAATGGAACAGCATAACAGACACAATTGTAACAGCCTCAACTTTAAACACTTTTAAGAACAGATAAGACACATACAAGAAGACCAAAACATTACATATACAGATTTCAATTCAGATATCACAATAAAAAAAAGTGACGCCAACTACAAAATAATGGGGGAAGTATTAGATTGTAGAATAGAGGACCAAGAAGGATCATGTACTGGAAAACATCGCTAGGTATAGGTAAAAATATGTTGAAAACGGACAAACTTTAAAGTTTTGTACGAATCACAAACAAACATTAGTAACATAATAACAAAAGACACAAAGTACCAATCTAAGAGTACTCGCAATTACAAACTGATAAATAAATATAAATCATTTTCTGTAGACTAAAGATAAATAAGAACACATTTATCGGATTTCGCGAAAGACGTCATAAACAGTCCGAGAAAAGAACGGCTTTGTGCAAAGCCAAAATATAAGTAAGACTATTTTTAAGTTTTTGAGAAGAATTCTACAGTACAGCGAATTTTCAAAACCAAATCTCTGTATCTATGAAAGAATTTAGTAAAAGTTTTAAGTAATATGTGGTAACGAAATCCCTTACTAAATGATTGACAAATTATACATAGAGTACGTTCATTGGAATTAAAACGTCTTTATTGAAAGGGGCAGAGCAAACGACGTGGAAAGTATACGCAACATATAAGAAGAGACAAAAGAAAAGTCATTGCCCCAAAAGGAAAATTAACAACAGTTAAAAAAATCGTTTCTTTTGTCGGAAATATTTGTATATAGTTGAAATTCCAAGTATGAAACTGAAACATCCAAATCGAGAAAAGAACAATTATTGCTGTTAACATTAGATTTATTTTCCTGTGATTATTTAAAGTAAAAATATCACCAAGGTAAATGAAGTGCAGAAATGCAGTCAAGGAGAAAATTTACATCTTCAACCGTTTTATCGAAGTTCCAGTCAGTATATCTAGCAAGTTTTCCTTTTTCATTACAGAAGAAGGATCTATATGAGTTGCTGCACATAAATCTGCAATCATATTATTCAAAGGAGAGTTAAATTAATAAGAACACTTCTGTTTGAAAAGATTGTGTGGATGTGTAGTGTACAAATGTATTGAGTTTATCCAATCAGTCCAATTATATTCCATTTGCTGTATTACAAAAGTTAATAACAAGTTTTTTCTATTGTAGTAATGGAACTAGTTAAAAGAGCAGACGGAGTAGTTGAAAAAACTTTTACTAGAAGCTGAGACGAAACTTTATTTGACGTGTATTGTATATTAAGTAGCCAATATATACTTTGCACTTTGCATGTTCTTAGGAGCCATAGTTGAGATATGTAGTGACATGAGTTTTCACTATGTGTCTCTCTGTATAGCCCATTGCCTAATTTACAAATAGCAAATGGTCATCTCCTTATCTAGGGAATACCAGTATAATAAAAACAGATGGTACACATAAATATAAATGTGTTACAGTATGATTTATCAGATAAAACTGAAAGCATGCTCGATAGAATGACCAAATTAGATGATTAATTCCTACGGCAAAGGGGTTACATGTACATATTAGTTACTAGATTACATGTATATAATTTTGTGAAATATAACAAATAAGTACTTTGCCTGAAAACGACACCCCCTCTCCCTTCTGTCTGTTTTTTTTTAACTTTCTATCTGAACTTGCTAGGAAACAGGAATTAACTGGACTCGGCTTGTCGTAATTCCTGTTTCTAAAGCTAGTACAAAATAAAAATATTATAACTGTCTAGGCGTTAGCTTATTGTCTAGGAATTAAAAGTAATGCCCCTTACACATGTATTGTTAATATTTCTATTCGTCTTGTTTGATTTAGTATTGAAAATCTGTTTAAAGTAACGCATATGCACATCTCTTTTTATAAATGTGTGCAAGTAAAAAAAAATGCAAAAGGGAGACAATTTTGTTAACATTCGAAAAGGGTGACACTTCTTTACGGTTACAGAAAATAAAACGGAGTTAACCCTTTAAAAATCAGCTGAACGTGTTAAACACATACTAAAGGTAAAGAGGATCTCAATGATCAAAATTAGTGTTTGTCAAACTGCTATACATCAAATGATATTAAACCTGTAAATACTGTAGTTAAAATTTCGGGATGTCATTAATATTTTTGTCAACATGTCAAAGTAATTATTTGTCTTTTTTTTTAATTAAAGTAATAAGAAACCTCAAATTAATAAAATAAATAAAAATGCATATGTATATTTATAACTCAATGGATAGTTTTCATTATAAAACTTATGTACATATACTTTTTTCTGAAGAAAATTCTTTAATTTGTTCATATTTAGAAGAAGTTTACTTTATTTTAATTGCTTCTTTTTAAGGAAGCAATTCCCCGACATATTTTCCGTATACAATGTGACCACAGTATGACCCATCTCGTAAAAATCCAGTGATTGCAATACGCATGGATATCCTTAAAATAAACTATTATCTGAGTGTACATGTTAAACACGTTCTCAATATCCATGCTTTTTGTTGATTATTGACAAACAGGTGACAATCGTTAAACTTCGGCTTCAAAACACGAACTTTAATTTCCTGCCATATTTTCACAACAACACTGACCGATTGAAAAAAATTCACGATTAAATGAAATTTATGCGAAAAAAATAATAAGAGTTATCAAAGGTACCAGGATTATAATTTAATACGCCAGACGCGCGTTTCGTCTGCATAAGACTCATCAGTGACGCTCAGATCAAAATAGTTGTATAGTCAAACAAGTACAAAGTTGAAGAGCATTGAGGACCCAAAATTTTGAAAAAATCGTGCACAGAAGACTAAGTTTATGTTTGTATGCATTGGTTCAAGAATTGGAATAACATTATTTTTCACCGGTCACTCGTTTCTCATGACTTTAAACCAGCCAGATCTGTTTTTGAAAAAAGGATGCTGGGTACTCCCTTAAGAGACTGTACATACTAGAAACTAGTTTGAATTCAAAGACAGCATATTTATTTTTACATATTATAGATTATCATCTTTAGTTATTGGCAACAGTTGGTATATAGCTGGTTCGGCATTTTTAAATTGTGCGTATATTTTTTTCTGTTTAAAGTTACTAAATTAAATTTCATTAGTCAGTTAAATCATAAGCCTGGAGCAGTCTCCGGGTTGTTACATAAATAACGAAGCTGTTATCATCAGTAATCTGAAACTGTACAGATCCAAACAAAGCAGATTCGGAAAATACAGGTAAGATTTGATTTTTTTTAGTTTTCTATTTAACGTGAGGGTACCCAAATTGAACCTATTTTGACAGTTTTTTCACCTACGTTTATCTACTAGTATGTTCCAGATAAAAGATTCAATTCTGTGTTTATTTTGTAGATGTATCATTTTTCACTTTATGGTTCCATCAATTCAATTTTGAACATATACTGAATCATAAAATAATGGGTTTTTATAGACCTCCAACCAACTCGTCCATGATTCTGTTATGAGGAGTACCCAAATTGCTTCTATGTTAAAATTCATATCCTTAAAATCGAATAACGGATTGTTAAAATAGAGGAAAATGACTTCCTTTATTCTCTAGCCCAATAGCAACCCTTTGAATGTATAAAAATACATTTAAAATTGGAAATCGTTCAGATAGCACTGCGACATTTGTTGTTCTCTGGTGTATCCCAAGTATAAATTTGTTAAATTTTATGTGAATTTTTCTCAAGGGGTATACCGGAATATAATTTTTCGAAAGATATATTTTGTATGGAAAGGATGTGATCAAATACATTAACACTTGTTTTGATTTTATGGTAGCTTTGGTGTCTTTCTCCATCTTTGATTTTGTAATTGCGGTTAACAACCGGTCTAGATCTTAAATGAGATGTGTAAATTTCGAGAATAGTATGCAATTCATGTGTAAGACTTTTTATGTTGATATAGAAAAAAATGTGTTTTATCATATTTTTGAACTGTTTTTAACAAAAACAGATTATTATGTTTGATACATTTTTTTAAACATTGCCACATAAGGGGAAATAACTCAGACACAGGAACGTTTATAAAGGATGTACTTAGTTGAAATTGAATAAATCAAGGAAAAAGCTGACTCGGACTTTTACCTTATATTTGCATTGCTATTATTTGGGTCTCATATCAAAAGAAAATCAAGAATCTGTTTAAATTTTGTTAAATTACCTTTCATGAGCTATTAAGTCTTATATGAAAAGATGAATCGGTGTTATGGGGCAAACTATTTTACCTTGTATCGTATGGAAAAGCACTTTAGGAGTCCAAACATCTGACACAAATTCCAAAATCTCACCTTAGTACATCCTTAAAGTATAATTATCTGAAAGCATATTATTATATATGTTTCTGATATTCTATTTGAAATTTCTATGGTGTTGTTTTCCTATAATTACCCATAATAGGGTTTTCCATATTCTTATTAAAATCTGATAATATAGCACAACCTGTAGCGTAAAAAAGCTGGTTTTTTTTATTATATTTTTGAAAAAAAGCATGACACAAACTACATTTTTACAAATTATTTAAAAAAATTATGGATTTAAATTAAGGCCCCAATCTACCTTCAGATTTAGTGAAAAAAATCTTTCCGATATTTATTACAAGATCTAACTAACTGAGCTCAATGAGCTTTAATATAATCAGATACTTGTATTTTTGAAACACATTCCAGGTTTATATTCTGAAATGTGAACTTCTCTACCTGATATTTTGAAAATTAAAATTCTTGTTGAGGCACTAATTTTTGCAAAATTTGGCAATGTCAATTTACTTTGAAACTCCTGCCGATCTTTCAAGATAAGAAAACAATATCATCAGCCTACATTAAACAATTAGAATCTTTGTCATAAATTATGACAGGGCCTATTTTCATTGACAAGTAGCTCTAGTAAATCATTTATAAATATCTTGAAAATATCAGGACTAAATTCGTAACCTTGTTTGACGCCAGTATTTAATAGAGAAAAACATTTGACTTGATTTTGATATTTTTCGCATGATGTATTAATTTCATACCGACTTTTGACCATATTATAGAACTAATATAAGATCGTGCTCCAATCTTAAGTAGATTATTTGTTTAAATTGCTGTATGAATAACGGTACCACAAAAGTGAAAGTCAACAAAACATGCAAACAGTCAACATGCTTTTGAATAAAGAAATCTGTCCAGTCGTTAACTTAAAATTCTTATAAAAAGTTTTCGATTGCACTAGTAATTCCTCTATAATTATTAAGGTCACTTATATTGTTGAATTTAAAAAATGGTATAAAATGACTTTCAGCCCAGGATGTTGAGTATACACTTACACCAGATGAGAGGCGGGTTTTAAATATTGTCTGAAAGCTTTTTAGATGGAAAATCTGTCAATTCCTTATCATATTATTACTAAAACATGATGATTTATTGAATTTCGAAAATTGCTTTGGATATTTTATACTCTGTATTTACACGGTCCAATTTATTTTAAAAACTGTGTTTAACTGTGTTTCTAACTGTTTTAGTTTTTCACAGTTGTATTTTGTATTTTTTTTTGTTGAAAAATATGTTTTGATAACCTTTATTGTTAGATTGTTTGAGTAAGAATTAAAACATAAGATACTAGTACTATATGCTATATCTGATCTATTTGTGTGTCATTTATTATGTTGATTAATTTTTCAGGAACAGAGATGAGAACCTTTATTCTTTTTACCCTGTTAGCCCTTATTGCTTGTACCTATGGTGAAGGTAGTTATAGTGGGTATGGAGGTGGTGGAGGAGGATACGGAGGATATTGGGGCGGTGGAGGAGGAAATGGCGGCAATGCAGGAGGAAACGGCGGCGATGGAGGAGGTTACGTAGGTTATTGGGGCGGTGGAGGAGGAAATGGCGGTGGTGGAGGAGGATACGGAGGTTATTGGGGCGGTGGAAGAGGAAATGGTGGAGGTGGTGGAAGAAATAACGACAATGTAGGGGGAAATGGTGGAGGTGGTGGAGAAAATGGCGGCGATGCAGGAAGAAACGGCGGCAGTGGTGGAAGAAATAACGACAATGCAGGGGGAAATGGCGGAGATGGTGGAAGAAATAACGACAACGCAGGGGGGAATGGCGGAGGTGGTGGAAGAAATAACGACAATGCAGGGGGAAACGGCGGAGGTGATGGAAGAAATAACGACAATGCAGTTGGAAATGGCGGAGGAGGTGGAAGAAATAACGACAATGCAGGGGGAAATGGCGGAGGTGGTGGAGAAAATGGCGGCGGTGCAGGAGGAAACGGCGGCGGTGGAGGAGGTTACGGAGGTTATTCGGGCGGTGGTGGGGGAGGATACGGAGCTTATTGGGGCGGTGGAGGAGGAAATGGCGGAGGTGGTGGAAGAAATAACGACAATGCAGGGGGAAATGGCGGAGGTGGTGGAAGAAATAACGACAATGCAGGGGGAAATGGCGGAGGTGATGGAAGAAATAACGACAATGCAGGGGGAAATGGCGGAGGTGGTGGAGGAAACGGCGGCGGTGGAGGAGGTTACGGAGGTTATTGGGGCGGTGGCGGAGGAAACGGTGATGGTGGAGGAGGATACGGAGGTTATTGGGGCGGTGGAAGAGGAAATGGCGGAGGTGATTGAAGAAATAACGACAATGCAGTGGGGAATGGCGGAGGTGGTGGAGGAAATGGCGGCGATGCAGGAGGAAACGGCGGCGATGGTGGAAGAAATAACGACAATGCAGGGGGAAATGGCGGAGGTGGTGGGAGAAATAACGACAATGCAGGGGGAAATGGCGGAGGTGGTGGAAGAAATAACGACAATGCAGGGGGAAATGGCGGAGCTGATGGTAGAAATCACGACAATTGATCTTTAATTTTGACTGCTTGATGTTAACAACCTGTCCATATATAGAGAGGTTGGAATGAACAAAATTGTTAAACCACTGCAATTCATCCGGCGTCTGCCATGAAGTATCTTGCCAGAATGAAAATAATATATTGTGGTAGGTTGTTCCTTTCAATTTCCATTAAAAAAAGTTCCAAATTTGATGTTTTAAACATTGACTTAAATCTATAAATTAATAATGATGGTCGATCGAGATAAAAAAAAAATATGACAATTGGGTCGACATTAACTTCCGAATTGTGATTTTTTGTTTCCATGTAGCAACATTCCAGCAGCGTCTGCATATAGAGTACTAATCTCCCAATTTGTATGATATTCTAAAGCGTACGTTTCCTATTATGATTTTTTTGATTGCTGCTTACAAGAAGAATAGAGTTCTATGGGTAGGAAGTTAAAATCACCCATTCGAAAGTTTTTCGGAACAATCATTAGTTGGTTGACCGTTCCGTTGACCTTTCCGTTTTGGAATATCTCTGTCAAAGATGACCAAGGACATGTTTCAATTGTTGTAAAAAGGAAAAATCACAAAAAAAAAACTGAACTCCGAGAAGACAATAACAATCAAAACCAAGGAGTAAACAAAGACTCACGAAACCAAAGGACATTTACATCGACAGTTATAAATAATAATTAAGAAACAACACGAACTCCACTAAAAACCGGGAGTGAAATCAGGTGCCCCGGAAGGGAATTTCAAAAGGGAAAGTACTTATATATACCACATGAAAGTCCCTATATACCACTTGAAAGTCTCTTTATGCACACGAAAGTCCCTTCATACCACATATTAGTCCCTATATACCACATGTTAGTCCCTATATACCACATTTTAGTCCCTATATACCACTTGTTATTCCCTATATACCACTTTTTAGTCCCTATATACCATTTTTTAGTCCTTATATACCACTTGTTAGTCCCTATATACCACATTTTAGTCCCTATATACCACATGTTAGTCCCTATATACCACTTTTTAGTCCCTATATACCAATTTTTAGTCCCTATATACCAATTTTTAGTCCTTATATACCACATGTTAGTCCCCTTTTTATCAATTGTGACATCTCCAAATCAGACTATTAAGAAGATACCACAAAATATCACAAGATATCACAAGATACCATGGATATAACATATCGAGAATAAACTACTTGATATCCACGATTTTTTTATTTTCTATATAGTGTCTTGTAGAATTGTTAATATTTTCGTCGTTTTGTCATGGTTGACATGGTTTAGTGATTTGTTCCCCTGAATTGAGTTTTGATTGGTTTTGTCATGGTTGACATAGTTTTGTAATTTGTTCCCCCTGGACTGAGTTTTGATTGGTTTTGTCGTGGTTGACGTAGTTTTTTAATTTGTTCCGCTTGGACTTGTTTGTTCCCCCTGGACTTGTTTGTTTCCCCTGGACTTGTTTGTTCCCCCTGGACTTGTTTGTTCCTCCTGGACTTGTTTGTTCCTCCTGGACTTGTTTGTTCCCCCCTGGACTTGTTTGTTCCCCCCTGGACTTGTTTGTTCCTCCTGGACTTGTTTGTTTTAAATGTTCTTTTGGTATCTTCCACCTCTTTAAATGCCGTTCTAGTAATATAGTCATAACCTTGCCGTTCTAGTGATATAGTCATAACCTTGCCGTTCTAGTGACATAGTCATAACCTTGCCGTTCTAGTGATTTAGTCATAACCTTGCCGTTCTAGTTATATAGTCATATTAACCTTGATGAAGATATCGAGAAGATAATCGGGGGTTTAATCAAAAACATTTTGTGGAATGTATAATTTTATTTCAAGACCTTGTTACACTCATGCAGTGATACCAAACCAGTACCTTAATAAGGCATGATTTCACAAGATTTAAACTAAGAGTTAGTAGCGTTATCCATGAATTTTCTGATAGTAGTTTTGAAAAAAGGTACAAAAAAGTCAATAAAATTGACATTGGAAATCATCTGCTTTGTGTATTGTTCTCCTTTCGGTGGTGGTTTTATCTCTAACCCGTATCGATTTATTATGTGTGATATTTGGGTGCATTCATTACTTAATAACTATTTCATTTTTAATTTAACCCATACGATTGATTGTTGATGTATATCGACCCAAGCCAGAGTGTCCGGAGAAAACCACCGGTCTTAATAGCAGGAAATCTAGCCATAGTATAGTCAAGATTGGAGTGGAACGTACATGCCACGTGCGGTCACTACTAAATCACAGTCAGAATTCTACTTCGTCATATTTATCTTCCAAATGGTAATTACGCCAGATATTTTTTACCATTGTAAAAATGGAAGCCATTGTAGAGATGACGCGGTGCGACATAAGCTCTTGAAAACGGGCAAATTTGTCCACATAGCACCATTGCTTTAGCTTGTTTACCTTCTCAAACAAAGAGTTCCATGTCTTTTGTTTAATTCTAACTGGTATGAAACATTAGTAATGGAAAAAATGAAATTGAAAAGTGCTCACTAATTTACCAAGCGTGAAATAGATGAAGCACTTTTACTTGATTGCATAACATGTTGTTATGTAGTTCCTACCACAAAACCGCACGTTTGGAACATCAGTGTTTCTGTTCATACTAGAAGACGTCACGCTTGTTAGCGAAACAATAAGAGCATAATAAACAATTACTTTGGGGCAACTGTGAATACAAAATGTACCGCGCGCATTTTACGCTACAGAACGATCACCACGTCAGGTGCTTGTTTATCATATAATATAAGATTGGATAATGTAGTGAACTATATAATGTGTATGATTTATTCGGTAAAACAGTCCTGCAAAATCATTATTTTAAAAGTAACAATTACACCTCATACAAAACCAAGTTAGACTAAACGTTACAGTACCATGGTCTCTAAACGCTGTATCTATTTATCAGGGATATGACACCCAGTGAAAATAACTTCTCATTCCAACGACTGTATTGGTTGACGTATGAATGTGTGATAATGACACAACCGTAATACAGACAATAGCAAATAATACTTAGTAATGGTAAAACTTCAATTATTCCCTAATTCAGCGTTTACTTTCCAGTGGACTCGGGATTACCCCGGTATTCTTTTGGTTTGAGTTTTTCAATCTGTAGTTTTTAATCATTTGTGTTTTGTGACTGAGTTGTTTGTTTTTTACTCAATTTTTTCCCCGTCATGGTGCTGATACCCCTTAGTTATCTTCCCACCTTTCTAAAACATCAATACAAGCATATGAATACATTTTCCTTTTATTGCACCTCAATGCAAAAAATATAAATATTCAACAAAATAAATGTTTCACTCAGCGAAAAACTTGTCGATTACGAAAAGTCTGTGTTTCCGCTTGGTGTAATCGTTCATAAACCATGTTCAATTCCGATTCCGAATAAGTCAATTTGTTGCTAGATCGACTTTGTTTACTGTCACAACTTTTGGCAGACTTTCTTGGTCGTCTCTCTTGTGTTTTATATAACCTCCCCACAATCTCGTCTACTTGTGTGTTATCTGCCTCCCTGAAAGCTGGAGCTTTTGGTAAATAGGTTTTAAATTCCGGTACATAGTCGTTAAGCCTTTTCCTATATCTCTTTTCAAATGTCATTTTGTTTACTTCCTCTATCATCTTTTCTCTCTTTTCTAACTTTCGATTTAGTTTAGATTCTTGACATGCTAGTTCTATTCTATTCACACGTTCAGGGCCACTGTAAATATTTTTCAAATCCTTCAAAGATATACTTCCGTAAGTTGATCGGAATCTGTGAGCCATAGATATTTTTGATTACGTTAAATGGATGTTTCTATATCTCAAATATGTACCAAAATTTGATAGTTGAAACACACTTGACAACAAGTTTATATTCACGTTATGAGAATGAATTAACGTATGACAATTTTTAACATTAAATACTCGTGAACCTTTCTTTCTATTTTACACAATTTAATCAGTGTTCTGGGACATTCGTTTGAAATACAATGCACCCTTTTATTATTTTTAAACAATAAGACAGATATATAAAATTTCACTTAAATTGAGATTATTCATTCTCTGTTTATTTGATATTCTTTATTCTTTACTAAGTAAATGTCACAGTGATTATGTATTATTACGTTATTGTTTATCTATGATTAATAGACTAGAAAAGACGTGGAGTATCCATCCATGAAACAAAAACAGTTAATTCACAGAAAAAACAACACAGAAAGCAAAAGAACTTCACTTATATTGCTCTTCTTTATTTTAAATTCCCAAATTAGGCCTGCAACACAGAACGAAAATACTCCCAAAAGTTTTAGACGGTCCATAACGCCGGATAAACAGAATTATTTTCAAACTGAGCACACTACAACTTAGAATTGAAAATCAAATGCATGATGTAATATCAATAAGAAAAAATTGAGTTTATATGCATTTTCATCTTCTACAGGCTAAGGATATTCAATAATGGCCACAGTTCTAAAATGCCGGGAATATTCTAGGTTTATGATTTGGTGAGATTTTGGTTTATGATGACAGCAATAATATTGATACATGTATAAATCTATCAATGATAACAGGCTTTTAATCTTTACGCCAGACGTGTGATTCCCAAACACTTGACTAGTTTTAACCAAAAAATACCAAAATGCATGTCAAATCTGACTAGACTATATATGCCTGGGGATAAACAAACTTGGGATTTGCAGAAAAATTATGTAATGTCTGATTGAAATATAATTGATGCAGGTATGTGCAGACTTGAAATAGTATTGACGTGGTTTTGTGCTGATGTGGGATATATCTGGTGCGATATTTTCGGTAAACCGAAATCGCAAATGACATATCTCAGACGGTTCCAGAGATCCATTGGTTATTAAAGGCATAAAACATATTAGGATTATTTTTTGTGTACAGAAGAAGCGAGTATAATCGTTAACATAAAAAAAAAATCAGCAGTGGCATTCATATCATCTGTTGTACCACTTAAATCATTGGCACTCGTCAAACATCTGAATGGTCAAATTAATAACAAAGTTGTTATTAAAAGCAATTTCAATGTACGTGTCAAAAAGCTGTACGAAATATGCTTAATGAGAATTTTCAGCTCAGAGTGTCTTCCTTCACTCTATACTGATTTTTTTTAATGAATTTGTATTTGCCTGCTTTAAGATATCTAGGACAGACATCTGCCTGTAGGAACAGGAGAGTAAAACGAACACCAAACACCAGACGTAATGATCAGAGATTCTATCTACCAATGGCCCTTTTGTAAGAAGGAGTAGCCAATGAACCTATTGTGTTTACACATGTTTGCACCTGTTCTAAGTCAGTAATCTGAAGTACAGTAGTTGTCGTTTGTTAATGTAATTTATACGTGTTTCTCGTTTTTTAAATTTTATATAGATTAGACCGTTGGTTTTCTCGTTTGAATGGTTTTACACTAGTAATTTTGGGGCCCTTTATAGCTTGTTGTTCGGTGTGAGCCGTACATTGACCTATAATGGTTTACTTTTTAAAAATTGTTATTTGGATGGAGAGTTGTCTCATTGGCACTCACACCACATCTTCTTATATCTATGTACTGAAACAGTTTGTAGTAAAACAATTATAACCAAAATCCTCTACAAAAGACCCTTACGTCAATTATACAGCAACAATACAAGAAATAATCAAAGATATTTATAGGTCAATAAAAAGTTTTCAACCATTTTTATACGTGTCTCAACCATATATCAAGCTCTTACAGTTTCCCAGTCTGATAAGTCACCATGTCACTAGTAAGCACATTTGATAGATTGCTTACTATCTAGTAGTAAAACTTTGTTATCCCTTTAGAACAATCTACGCATGGTTTTAAATAAATTAGAGTGCATGCAGAAAATTAATAGGGAAAAAGTTAAATATTAAAAATTACTTACACACTTACAATTAAGTCATTACACAACAACATAATATTTGTCTTTGCTTAATATCCGCTGAATAAAAGGCGACACATGATATTCGTCTTTTGTTCTCCCACTATTAGAAGACGACCTTTTGAATTAGCCCTTGATGAGTTTGTGCCATACATTGAACATAACAAATGACTTTCGAATAAGAGGGATGTTATAATAACAAAAATAAATATGTTTAATGTTCTGGTTCTGAATTATTATTATAATTTTAAATAAATACAATCCACAAGAAATAATACAATAAAGATCTAAACGTTAATTACGAAAATAGAATGCTACAAAACAGAAATATTTGATCTTTATGGAATATTTTGTCAGAATTGGCAAGTGAATATATACTGACCGGCTTTAGAAACGCAACACTAGATTATTCTTTGTAATTCCCATTTTCAAATATTCATTTTTTTTGTAAACAAACTTATGAACAGAAAGTTCGTTCATTACTTCAATGTTTGAAAAAATGCCAGGCAAATTTTTTTAATAAATTACCTCATTTTCAAGGTTCAAATATTGTGGTATACACGAAAACCCTGGTTTTACCCTTACCAATGAACGTGTAACCGTCAAAAGCAATGACTGCCTGTAACAAACGCCAAAATGATTATCAGAAAGGTCAACCGATTCTGTTCGGCACGTTTTGGTTTCTGTTTTTCACTTTATGATTTTACCGTTGTTCCATCCATTACAATGGCTTTTGGCAATTATGCGGTTGAAACTTTAAGGCTTTGAATGTTTTTCTGCAGTCGATTTTTTGGCAGTTCAATTAATGGGAAACATTTATGGCATAAATCTGTGCAAAATGGTGTTCAGCAATTTGATAAGCAGTTGACGTTGCGACCGTAGGTCTGTCTCGCAAATGACGTTGCGTTATCAAATTCTATTGACGTTGCATTGTCGCTACATGTTGATCTGGTCATTGATGGTCTGCAACATATCCCTTCTACCGGTATCATTGTCGAAAGGACAATTAGACGAGTTTCTGACGTCAAATTGTCTGGTTGCAGCACGTTCACGTTTTTCTGTTTGCAGTATTCTAATGTGTTGATTCAGTTTTTTATTCCTCAGAATTTGAAATATGGTGATGCAACATTTTTTAACTGATTTAAGTGTGGCCAAGGATTGACAGAACTGTTTCACAAAGAAAAAAATGAAAAAAAAACTTTTATTGGCTTGAAATTTCGCTTTCTGAAATTCGTGCGATCTCAATAATCCGGTAGGTTTAATAACCATAGGTAAGTCAGATGTTGATTTTTTCAAAAGAGAAAGAATTGTGATAAGCATGAATAGTAGTTGGATGAGGATCAAACATTAGTTGGTGAAAAAAATCTACAAAATGAGTGTTGGGTTTCTAAAGCCAGTCAGTATATAATAGAAAAAAGGTCCTATCGCTGCACTTTAAATCTACGCGTCATTTCTCATCGTTGTACTTTTAATTACCGGATTGCGTCTAAGCTTAGTAATTCAGCTCGTTCTTATTGTTTTATTGGTTATAAATATTCGGAGGTATATATCTTTTCAACTGATTACAGTTGGTTTTATGTTGTGTTTAGTTGCAACACGGTCCCATGTTGGGGAGATTTGATCACTCACAATGCAAAAATGGGGAGATGTTGTATTATGTCAATGAGACAACCATCCACCAGAGTCAAAATGAAGTGGTAGTATTACTCGATTTATTTCACTTGACTGGGCGGAGTTTGACCGGTTCGCTCATAATAAACCAGTCCATCTATAGATAAGTGTTGTATGATAAACTCATCAATAAAATGTGTCCAGTCATTGTTTTGTAAATTCCTTTGATGACACTGATAGGTGATTAGAAATCAGTAATAATTATAACGGCAATCATCCTTATCACACACATCTTCAAATAGACTGTCCCTATGCAAATCAAAACGTAAGCTCCGCCCGATCAGTTGAAATAACATTGGTAATAAGCAAGACATAAGCCACCGTACGGCCTTCAACAATGAGTAAAACTCACATCGTAAGGTCGGGGATTAAATGCCCCAACATGAAAAAAAAATGAAATAATGGAATAAATTTAATAATAAAAACTAACGGTAGACAGCTCCCTCAGAAGCGAAAGATAAACAGCTGTCAGATAAAAGAGTATACATAACAACCATGTTAACCTCACCACATTATGTAAATGTCTGTCTCATTTCAGAGGCCTGAAAGTCAGTGGTTGTCTTTGCTTTAATACTGAAAGTCAGTGGTTGTCTTTGCTTTAATACTGAAGGTCAGCGGTTGTTTTTGTCTTAATACTGAAAGTCAGTGGTTGTCGTTGTTTTAATACTGAAAGTCAGTGGTTGTCTTTGCTTTTATACTGAAAGTCAGTGGTTGTCTTTGCTTTAACACTGAAAGTCAGTAGTTGTCTTTGCTTTAATACTAAAAGTCAGTGGTTGTCGTTGTTTTAATACTGAAAGTCAGTGGTTGTCTTTGCTTTAATACTGAAAGTCACTGGTTGTCTTTGCTTTAATACTGAAAGTCAGTGGTTGTCTTTGCTTTAATACTGAAAATCAGTGGTTGTCTTTGCTTTAATACTGAAAATCAGTGGTTGTCTTTGCTTTAATACTGAAAGTCAGTGGTTGTCTTTGCTTTAATACTGAAAATCAGTGGTTGTCTTTGCTTTAATACTGAAAATCAGTGGTTGTCTTTGCTTTAATACTGGAAGTTAGTGGTTGTCTTTGCTTTAATACTGAAAATCAGTGGTTGTCTTTGCTTTAATACTGGAAGTTAGTGGTTGTCTTTGCTTTAATACTGAAAATCAGTGGTTGTCTTTGCTTTAATACTGAAAATCAGTGGTTGTCTTTGCTTTAATACTGAAAATCAGTGGTTGTCTTTGCTTTAATACTGGAAGTTAGTGGTTGTCTTTGCTTTAATACTGAAAATCAGTGGTTGTTGTTGTTTTAATGGTTGTCTTTGTTTTAATACTGAAAGTCAGTAATTTTATTTGATTACTTTATGTTATGTTGGGGTTTCGTTAATTTGGCTTTTTGTTATCTCGTTTCAATGGTTAACAGTGACCAAATGTTGCTGGCATCCACTTTAAATAAACTCTAGTGAATAGTTGTCTCATTGACAATCATTCCATATCTCCCTTTTTACATTGCTTCCATAATGAAACCTATTGAATAGCGTGTAATTTAGGTATTCATTTAATTTGGAATTCCTTTTTATATTCCGCTTTTCAAAAAGAATAAAGTATAAAATGGTTTACTGATCCATTTGAAGTTCTATGCCAGTTAAATGGTCCTAAGTATTGTAAAAGACATCAGTGGAGTACATGAACCAGAAAGTACAAACACAAAGTTCAGGGACAAGTTAAACACCGAATCTAATTTTTAACAATCTTCCTTCGATCATAATAGAGATATGTCGTGTAGACTTCCTTAATTACATTCGTGTTTCCAAATATCTTTAGGCAATGCATGTCGCAAATTTTGTGCCAGTACCGTGCATATGCTGGAACGAATTTGTGTATAAATATAATGGACTGAGTTCCAAAATATTGCACATCTCACCAGTCTCCAAACTAAAGGTAAGTTGCTCAGTAATTAATGCACAACAGTAAGAGCTTATTTCCTAATGTATATAGAGTAATACTTTAGCTTTCTTAGTTTGTTTGTACAATTGTAATTTGGATAACTTCCACTGAAACTAAAATATCATATAAACAGGTTTAACTATGTCAATATATACTGTTTGAATATGTCAATCTTAACTACAAAGCTTAGGTAAACGTTTATATGAGCAAGGCAAGCATGACAACCAAAGTTTTACTCTACAAGAATACATTTCTGAAAAGATATGTGCTTAGTTTTCAATCAGATCACCTAATTGGTAATATTTTAATTAATAAGTCAAAAATGTATGCAGTATTAAATTCAGTTAGTTTTCATAAATTTTCATTTAGTGCTTATAGAAGAATAAGAATAATAATATTTTTTTATTCCAATTGAGGGTCTCGAAAGGGCATAAACATGTAACATGGTAATAACCGTACAATTTGAGATTAAAACAAATAACATTCAATAAAATCAAGTGACATATACCTGTCTGAAGTTAATTTTGAAGCAGCCTACGTTTTTGTAATACCCAAATGCAAGTGTGGTGGATTGTTAAATATAAGACAAAAATAATAATACATAGTAATATAAAGATATATAAAAAGTTGGCTAGCCCAAAGGGTTCCTTTACAAATTTAAAGTTCATTTATTTCGTATTCTGCTGTGTAGCGGAAAACCTTGATATTTTAACCTGTAGCCTTGCAAAACTTCTTCTGAGTTCAAATTTGTCCATCAATGTTAGCTATTTCTCAAAACTAATCTTTGATTTATGTATACTAGTATATATGTTTAGGTGTCAGACCACTAAATACTCCCTCTAATTACGAACGTAGCCCTACTCAGACACAAAATAGTGCTTTTGATGTCATTGTTTACTTAAACTAACGAACAAATTTGCAGAAATGCAATTGTTGACGAAAGCGAAATATATTTATACCATTTTGAGCCAAAATTCACTTGTCTTTTACTTTGCATTACAAATTCATACGCTACAAAGTATACTAATTTAAGATTTCCAGAAAACCAGGGGTTATTTTTGGAGTAGTTATTTTCCCGAAGGCAATTCTTTCATAGAAGATTTTAAACATGGGTTGAAAATTAAATTGGCATGTAGAAAGTTGATACATGTACAATTGAGGATATACCTGGTTTCTATAACGTTAAACTTAGGGTAAAATATTTAGAAAGCTGTGAAAATTGCAAAATTTGGTTGAAAAGATTGGGATTAAATAGTTGTCTGACACCTTTACCTACACATGATGTTTTATTTATTTGGTGAAGTGTTTATGTCGTTCATATGCCCCTTTGGATAGAGAAAAAATACTTCCTAAATTCACTACGATAACATTCTTTTGATTATTTTATAATTCGTTTAGACATTTGTTGTTTTTGGAACACCCAAAGCATACTAATTTTATGTGAAGTTTCTCAGGGGGTAAATCTGAATTTATATTTTTGAAAGTTACATAACATGCATCTTCCGTCTAACATTTTGAGGAAAGAGTGTGATCAAAACACATATTATTGTTTGAATGTGCAGATTCAGTAATACAATTTTACAAATATTTCCTCAATTGATAATTATTTATGATTTCAAGGAGTTCTTGTATAGTTTTACTTTTAGCACACGTAAGTGAGCCCCAATGAACTTAAATATAAATCAGGTACTTGTATTTTGAAACACATTCAAGGTTTATATTCTATAATGTGAATTTCTGATTAACTTGTCTGTCTGCCTTGTTCAAAATCTCAAAATCCTTGCTGAAAAACCAATCTTTACAAAAACTGTTAAGCATGTTCAATTTATCATGAAGCCATTTTGCTGATCTGGATAATAAAACAATATCATCAGCATACATTAAACAATGCGAATCTTTAACATCAACATTGCACAGGCTGCTTTTACCTCACAAATAGGTTTTTGGTAAATCATTCATAAATATCTTGGTTAACAAAATTGAGAATGGAAATGGGGAATAAGTCAAACAGACAACAACCCGACCAAAGAGCAGATAACAGCCGAAGGCCACCAATGGGTCTCGAATAAGTAATTATTTAATAGAAATCATCAATGACTTTATTTTAATATGTTTAGCATGATACTCATGAAATTTTTCTAATAGTAAGACCGAACCCCAGTCTTAAGTAGGTTAATTTTAATTGGTCTATGCACAGCAGTATCGTATGCCTTTTGAAAATCATCAAAACATGCAATTAGTCACTCTTCTTTTGAAAAGGCAGTATTTGCTTAGAGGCAGTTCAGTATGAACATATGGTTCGCAGTTCTGGCTTTCTTTGTAAATCAATTTTACTATAATGTATGATACTATGTTTCTGAATAAATCTGTAAAGTCGTTAACTTAAAATTCTGTTAAAAAGTTTTCAATTGCACCTGCTATCATTATTTCTATTTAATTATTAGAGTCCCTTGCATCGTTTTTTTTTAAATAATGGTATAATACAACCTTCAGCCCAGAATGTTGGGTATACACCTAATGAAGAAACAGGTATCAACTGTTGTCTGAAAACTTTTTAGATATAACTATCATATCATGCTAATGCTGTCTAAACACAATGCTTTATTGGATTTTAAATGTGAAATTGCTTTTTTTTCACAGTTAATATTTTAAATCTTTTTTTTTTTTTTATCAAAAATATGTTTTTTATAACCTTTATCGTTATTTCGTTTGAGTAAGAATTAAAACATAAGATACTAGAAGCTATGCTATATCTGATATTTCATAATACGTTACAAATCTATTTATGTGTCATCTTTTCTGTTGATTAATTTTTCAGCTACCAAGATGAGAACCTTTATTCTTCTAACCCTGTTAGCCCTTGTTGCTTGTGCTTATGCAGGCGGGTATGGTGGTGGTGGCGGAGGAGGATATGGCGGTGGTGGAGGAGGGTATGGTAAAAAAGGATATGGCGGCGGAGGAAGAGGTGGATATGGCGGGGGAGGTGGATACGGAGGTAAAGGATATGGCGGAGGAGGTGGATACGGAGGTAAAGGATACGGCGGAGGAGGTTATGGCGGCGGTCGCGGTGGAGGTGGATATGGAGGCGGCGGCGGTTATGGAGGAAAACGAGGTGGTGGTGGCGGCGGTTATGGAGGAGGTGGATACGGTGGTGGCCGTGGAGGAGGTTATGGTGGCAAAGGTTATGGCGGAGGTGGCGGCGGTTATGGAGGAGGAGGCGGCGGTTATGGAGGAGGAGGCGGCGGTTATGGTGGAAAAGGATATGGAAAATAAGTCTATCATTTGAAGACATATTAAAAATAGATCACAACTTTATTGTTCTCTTTGAATTACATATACTAATTTTCATATCTATTATGGTCTGGTTGGTCATTGATATTGAGGAATCTTTGACATCTATATGTAATAGCATTGCAGCTTCATATGCTTGATTCAATGCTAGACATAGAGAGTATGACATAGAGACCCGAAGACACACAAATCTCTGAAACATATCTAGAGATCCATTATAGACAAATGTCTATTCAAATGACCGGGGGTGACGTCTTGGTGAATTTTCACGACAGAAGTTTTCAATGTTGTAGCATATGTTGGCATTTCTCTTTATCAGTATCGTCTAATGTTGCAATATAATGAAGATGGTTGTATGATTTCCTTCAATAATCTATTCAGACAGATAATCTGTATATATTATTTGCCTTTTATCTACTTATGCACTACCTTCTAATACTTTTGGATTACCTCAGCAATATGTTTTTAAATTTCTTACTATTTATTTCGAAAATCTTCGTAGAATACTTAAATGCGAAATCTCCTTGTTTCCATAAGAAACCTTTTTACAACTTAAAACCTTTATCGTGTTCACTACCTGATACGAAGGTTTCTATAATGACATTTCTTGGAATAGTGTAAATGGTTTGTGTCTACTGCAGTTCATCCGAAGTTTGCCATAAAGTATCAAACCTTTTCTACAAGCAGTAATATAATATGAATGGACTTTTTTTAACATCACAATTAAAATAATGTCTTGTGTTAGATTAAAAGACCTTCGAAGGGAAAGAACGATGATATAAATAAGTTTCACAGTTGATGTTCTGAACATTGACTTAAAGCTAGAAATTGATACTGAGGGTCGATAAGATAAAAAAAAAAGACAAATGTGTCGATTTCAGCTTCCGAATGGAGATTTTTTTTGTTTCCATGTAGCTACATTCCAGCAACGCCCTCATATTAATTCCGGTTGGTATGATATTCCGTGCGTTCGTGTGCTATCATAATTTCTTTGATTGCTGCTTACAATAACATAAAAGTTCCATGGGTAGGAAGTTGAGATCATCCATTCGAAAGTTTTCGGTAGTTGGTTGAACGTTTTTTTGACCGTTCTGGTATGGAATTATATGTGTCAAAGATGACCACAGACATGTGTCAATTGTTATAACCACATGTTACACCTCTTTTTCTTAATTTGACTTCTTCGAATGAAGATTTATACTTGTATGAACAACACCACGTGTATATCCTTGAATATTTGGTAAAGCTCGTGTTTTTAATAAACGTTCAATCTTTAGATTTTTATGTATTGTGTTGTGGAATTGTTTGTATTTTCGTCATTTTCTATTCAAACTTAGACTCGGTTTTGTAATTTGTTCCCATAGATTTATGAGTTTGCAATGGTTTTGTCGTGGTTGACATGGTTGTGTAATTTGTGTTTGCTTAGACTTATAAGTTTTGAATGGTTTTGTCGTGGTTGACATGATTTTGTAATTTGTTCCCCTAGACATGTGAGTTTTGAATGGTTTTGTCGTGGTTGACATGTTTTTGTAATTTGTTCCCCATGACTTATGAGTTTTGAATAGTTTTGTCGTGGTTGACATAGTTTTGTAATTTGCTCCCCATGACTTATGAGTTTTGAATGGTTTTGTCGTGGTTGACATGTTTTTGTAATTTGTTCCCCATGCCTTAAGAGTTTTGAATGGTTTTGTCGTGGTTGACATGTTTTTGTAATTTGTTCCCCATGACTTATGAGTTTTGAATGGTTTTGTCATGGTTGACATTGTTTTGTAATATGTTCCCAATGACTTATGAGTTTTGAATGGTTTTGTCATGGTTGACATAGTTTTGTAATTTGTTCCCCTGGACTGAGTTTTGAACGGTTTTGACGTGGTTGACATGGTTTTATAATTTGTTCCCCGGGACTTATGAGTTTTGAAAGGTTTTGACGTGGTTGACATGGTTTTATATTTTGTTCCCCGGGACTTATGAGTTTTGAAAGGTTTTGACGTGGTTGACATGGTTTTATAATTTGTTCCCCGGGACTTATGAGTTTTGAAAGGTTTTGTCGTGGTTGACATGTTTTTGTAATTTGTTCCCATAGACTTAATAGTTTTGAATGGTTTTGTCATTGTTGACATTGTTTTGTAATTTGTTCCCCTAGACTTATGAGTTTTGAATGGTTTTGTCGTGGTTGACATGTTTTTGTAATTTGTTCCCATAGACTTAATAGTTTTGAATGGTTTTGTCATGGTTGACATTGTTTTGTAATTTGTTCCCCTGAACTGAGTTTTGAATTGTTTTGTCGTGGTTGACATGTTTTTGTAATTTGTTCCCCTAGACTTATGAGTTTTGAATGGTTTTGTCGTGGTTGACATGTTTTTGTAATTTGTTCCCCTAGACTTATGAGTTTTGAATGGTTTTGTCGTGGTTGACATGTTTTTGTAATTTGTACCCCGGGACTGAGTTTTGAATCGTTTTGTCATGGTTGTTTTATAATTTGTTCCCCGGGACTTATGAGTTTTGAAAGTCCATTTGGTATTATCCACCTCTTTTTATAAATGTCGTTCTGGTAAAAATGTCATAAACTTGACAAAGATGTCGAGAAAATAAATTAAATCTTAGATCATGCAATATTTCGTGGAATTTATAATTCTATTTCTGGATCTTCTTTCACTATGAGATATATATCCCGTACCACAATAAAGACATGATTTCAAGATATTTAAACGTGGTGTAGCTTTATCAATACTATATAGTATACATAACTTTTCTAATAGTCGTTTTGTAAAAAGGTACACAAAAGTAAATAAAATTGACATTGGAAATCATCTGATTTATGTATTGTTCTCCTTTCGGTCGTGGTATCGATGTATTATGTGTGATATTTGGATGATATCTGGGTGCCTTCAGGCTTCTGTTAGAAAATCAGTATTTTAATGTTAATTCAACCCATACAATTGATCGTTGATGTGCAACGAATTAAGCCACAGTGGCCGGAGAAGACCACCGGCCTTTGTCAGAAAAACTAGCAATCATAGTGAATTAAGATAGGAATTGAACGCACCTGTCACGTCCGACTACGATCAAAATAAGAATTAATGCTGGGTTTAATTTTTACTACAGGGTTGAAAAGTAATGAGGGTCAGTAAAGGAAATATTGATTGTTGATTGATTGTTGGTTGCTCAACATCCAGTGGCAAATATTTTATACATGTTCAGGACGAGAGCAGGTTAACAATAAATACAATAGGTAGGTTGTGTAATACTAGTGGTCATCCGGGTTGATGGTCGGGAAAATTTGGACTGCCACTTGAAAATGGGGGATATATTGGATAGGGACAGAAATTTTGCCTTGCAACAGGCCACCTACGGACCCCGCAACGAGTTGTTGCGAGGGTTCTTAAAGTACAAAGAGCGTGGCACTCTCTTTTCACGAGGCATCGGATTTAACATCCCCATTCTGACCTCACGTGGCTGCAAACTTGATAATCCCGCACAGCAAAACGGACGCCCCACTTCGGCAAGCGTTTTACTGCCGGTCGGAAGAAGATCAAGTTACCATATTTCTATTCCCAAGTCACCCTTAAGGACCAGCGAAGGAATTAAATGCGAATCTACAGTGTTTGTAAACAAGGCCATGTGAATGCTCCAAAATGCCATATGACCCTATGTTTTTATTGTTGCAAAAGATAGGGCTACATTTGTACTTTCATGAATGATATGTGAAAGCTTCTAATTTCTAAAGGTAAATCAGGTAGAAGTTTATTTCAAGACATAGATTAGCATTAAAGTCAATAGGAGATTATTTACCGAATTTACCCCTTAAATAGACTGATAGAAACTATATCTAATTATATCGGCGAAAGCGGTCTCATATCATACTCTTTACCCAATATAAGCATTACTAATTGGTATAACAAAAATGTCTATCTAGGTTGAGATTGTTTTATTTATTATCAGCGTTCTGTTTCATTCTACAATATAAAAATGAACAATAATCAGTTTCCAGCGTCTACTTCGACAGATTTCATTTATTCATTTTCAAATCTTGAATCAAATCAAAGAACAAATTCCATTATTTGTGACCCTAATTCCTTTTTCTCTTTATTTATCATAGTATGTGTGATATATGTTTATTTTAGTGTAACATTACATACCCTAGTTCATATTGATAAAAGAAACGCAATAATTGAGAACATAGCAGACAGCGATATCTCTCCAGGAAAGATCATTTCTATATTTAGTTTTAAACTGAAAGGGGTCAAATAAATGTCAACATTTTAATTTTGAAATAATGGTGTACAAATGATTAAAGTAGCCTTCAACATAATCATATCAACATAGTATATATATACTCAAAGGAAAAAGCAAAAATATGCAAGAGAAGTAAATTACGCGGAATCACAAAATGGAACTGATTTGTTTACAATCTTAGGCAACAACAGATTAACTGCACGTTAATTTGTGAAAGGTGTCATCTGAATCTCTTATACAACAAAAAGCTGGATTATACGTATTTCACGCAAGTAGTCTCAATGTGAATAAATGTTCATGTCATCTTTAAAAAAAAATACCAGGTACAATAAAATTGAGAATGGAAATGGGGAATGTGCCAAAGAGACAACAACCCGACCATAGAAAAAAACAACAGCAGAAGGTCACCAACAGGTCTTCAATGTAGCGAGAAATTCTCGCACCCAGAGGCGTCCTTCAGCTGGCCCCTAAACAAATATATACTAGTTCAGTGATAATGAACGCCATACTAAATTCCAAACTGTACAATACTTATTACTTTTATTTATAAAGATATTAACAATTCGTTGTTATAAACTAGATACAACTGCAGCTTTTGTGACAACCGCTAAGGTTTTTTTCTTAACTCTTGGTTCGTAATATCAAAACGGATCTTCGAGTTTAGAACATCGTAAACCCCCAATCCCCTTTATGACCAGCTTTATATTTATAATACATGAATAAAAAAGTCATAATACATATGGTTAAAAACTACTAACCTGCTCCATAAGTAACAAAGAGATGTTTTTTTCTTAAAAATTCAAAACAGTAACTTCTACTATGATGGTGAGTAGTAAAACAGTCTTTCCATAATTTGAAGAATCGCTTTCTGCGACACGTCAGTTTATATGCTGTAGTAGAAAACATGTTCTATTAATGCATCGCATGGGATATGATGTTTCCATGATCAAAACAGTCATTTTTTATAATAATTTTACGACGACATGAGTAGTTAAAAAATCCACATCATAACATTAAAAAAAGAACATAGATATAATTCCTCAGTTTGAAATATTTTGAAATATGTGTAAATGAATTAAGATTTGCTATTGGACACTTAACTGAAAATATTTATGCTAAAATATATCTTAAATTTATACATGGTATACATATTACCGTATTTATGCCTAGATTGTTTTCATATTTGTTTAATTGAGTTGATTTTATTTATGTTTACAACGAACTCAATTTACCTTTGCCTCCATACGAAAATCGGTCATATTTTTTGTAATTGCTATAGTCAGAACCTCCGTGTCCATGTCCGTGACTTTTACTATTATCATGTCCGTGACTGTGACCGTGATCATGTCTGTGACTGTGGTATTTGTTGGATCCATAATGTCCACCATGGGCGGGACCTTTATCAATAATTTCAAAATCACATACAAAGGTTGTTATACTGAACTGTGATTTTTCCAAGAAAGGCCAGCATTTTAATTTTGAAATATTTGGTTTACAAATAATGAGAATAGCTCACAACAAAATTATATCTATATAATATATATAATCATGGATAAAAGAACATTTTGCTGAGAAAAAAAAAAATGCACGAATTCAAATTCTGAAACTCATTAATTATTTTTTCACCAAAATCGGTGAATGACGCACTTAACGAAGGGAAAATCAAACAGTCAACGACATTATTAGATTTAGCAGAGCAGGAAGTGATTTAACCATCATACGCAATATTGTTCAATACATCTATCATTAACAGCCCATCTAGTAATAATAGGGTTGGGCTGATAACAGCTTTTACCACGTGATCAATATAATTAAAATATAGATCCTGTGACTTTGCTTTCAATGATAGGAAAAACTTATCTTTCTACAAAAGAAGTTTTGGTATACTCTGGCGAAAGGAAAATTAACAAAATTAACGAACACCGAGGAAAATTCAAAACTGAATAACAAAAATAACGAACTCCGAGCAAACTTCATGAGTAAATAACAAAGATACCGCTCTCCGAGGAAATTTCAAACAAAATCAAAAAAATACTAAAATCCGAGGGAAATTCAACACGGAAAGTCCCTAATCAAATGGCACAATCAAATACTCAAACACATCAAACGAAGAGATAACAACTGTAATATTCCTTACTTAGAACAGGCATTTTGTAATGTAGAAAATGGCGGATTTAACCTGGTTTTAAAACTAGCTAATCCTTGCATAAAATTCCATTATATTAACAACGATGGCGTTTTGCATTTGCAGCGATCTTCATGTCACTTGCGCCGATTTGTACCGATTATCAGGTCGTCTGCATGTTGATATCGTAAAATATCACCTGAAAGTGTACTGGATTACCGGTGAATGTATTTTTTTTATTTATCATTATAACCGCTTTTTTAGCCAATTGTCCAGACTTTTCCTTGCTCGTACCCAAAGTTCTCTCTGTCTTTCAGTCATATAAAGAACCAGCCTAACAGAAAGAAACACTGAGTGCTGTTAGATCAATATGACCAGAGGTTATATACAGGATCTGCATTATAGTCAGATTGCCATGTGATGACATTTGTAATTATGTATTCAGTCATGTGAATGTTATTGCGCAGCACGTTTTTACGGACTATCATAATTGTTTGTTATTCCAGTAATGTGGTTGTAACTATCATTTTGTTTTATATTTAAACTATGTCATACTTTTATTCAAATAACCAAGGTCTTTAATGTGTGTTTTGTTTGAGAGCATATATATGTTTTAGTTTTCTTGACTGTAGACCGTATGCAATCTAAATCGAAAGTTGGAAGTGAAGTTGTATACATATAATTTTTTTTTGAATTTATCTATGAATAAATTCAGAATAACTTAAGCTTAGCTCTAAAGTCATGATATCTTTTGACTTCAATTTCAACAGTAGGATAAAGTACTAATACCACACATTTTTTGTCCAGGTTTTATTATAAAAAAAGTTTTAAATTAAGAAAAATAACATAATAAATCCTACCGTTTTTCTATGTTAGGTTAGTGCACACATTGGCCGACATCAATTCAGCTTACACTAAAACTCTTTTTTCTTAGTATTAGAGTTTGACATGTTTAACCTGCTCTTGTTTGATATATAGCCTTAAAAATCATTTTACTTGAGGATTGCACACTACCACGAAATCATGGAGACACACACACAAACACACACACACACACACACACACACACACACACACATATAGTATATATATTATATATAGTATGTTCTGTCAATGTGAAAGAGATTGGAAACAATAATCTTTAACTAAGTAAAATAAGAATGAATTTGATCATACAATTATTTATACGTACCTATTCCATTGTGAGAAAATCTTCCATGTTTTCTTTTAAATACATGGTACTTTTTTAGGAATGATCCCAATCTAGCAGGATGATGGTGAAATCCCAGGTCAACTACTCCTCGAAGATTAATTACTACAAGATTTTGTACTGGGTAACTGTTGTTAACTTTTTGGCCTATTTGAAAGAAAATATGATAAACACGTTGTTGGTAAAAATTTCAAAGAGATTATTATTCTCTAAATAGAGCTTCATATCTTTAATTGCAGATGAAATTGAATTTCACTTTAATTCTATTTATTAAATTATATGTTTGTAGATAGATGTTTTTGTGTTCTGTTGAATTGTTCCTTTTAAAATTGTTATACGATGATGACTGATGTACCCATATTCTGACTATTCTATTTATTGTGTCTGTTTAGTTAACGCATCAATGTAAATATAACGGAAATTGATGAGACTGTCATCAAGGTGAGAGGGTTAATGCACCATTTTCTACATTTGAAAATGCCTGTACCAAGTCAGGAATATGACAGTTCTTGTCCATTCGTTTTTGATGCGTTTTGCTATTTGATTTTGCCATGTGATTATGGACTTTCCGAATTGATTTTCCTCAGTTCAGTATTTTTGTGATTTTACTTTTTGATACATATATCATTACAAGCGACACATGTGTCTTGATTAACCTTTCTTAGAGTTGGTTTAGTATTCTGAATTCTATGATATTATTTTATCTATTTAAGCAGTTAAAGTTCTGCAATCGAAGCCTATATTCGTGTTTGAAGCATTTGCACTCTAGTATACATGCACGGACATAGGGCATTAATAAATACAATTGAATGTTGGAGTAATTAATCCAAAATATACCCGTCAATTGGAACTTATTGCTTACATTTAGACCAATCATTGAACAATTGAAATCATTTTGAGTTAATGAAAACAACACTATGATTTTCCCCTGATATGTCTTTGTTAAGCAAATTAGCGATTGGTAGGTGACTTAAATTAAATGACATATCTTAATCAACATCTTTTTAATTTAGCAAATTTCCGACGTACAGTTGTAATTATATCTAAACATTTGCATTTTTTTAAGCAACACTTCATTCACTTGGACATTCTCCCAGTTTATAATAAAATCAAACTTTTCAACAGAGTTCAAACCATTGAAAGGGTTGTTCAGAACATTAATATAATTAAAAAGTTCTTCTCTTATATCTGAGTAAATATTACAGTCTAGTGAAAAAATGTTAATCTGTTTCTATAAAATTTTCATAGCCGAAAAGACAAAGTCTATCACACAATGGAGTGGTCGGCTTGCTAACTTCCGGTCTCAACCGCAAACAGCAGTGATCAACATATATGAGTTGCCGCGGATGTTGTATAAATATAGATTCTACAACTGCAACAAGTGTATTACGATATTTCTCCACCCGAAACAGTTAAGTTTTAATATTTAAGGCGCGAGGCTTGCCGAGCTGTTTAAATAATTAAAATTTAACTGTTGAGAGTTGAAAAATATCGTAATACACGAGTCACAGTGGTGGAATCTGTTTCTCTTATGATTTTTATCCTTCCTATGCAAAGTGAGGAAAGTTGTGTACTTTTGATGTGACGTCATCAGGCATGATCGCCATTTTTCATGACGTCACAATAAGAAAATTCAGAAGAAAACAAGAAAATTTAACGTCACAATTAATTTCAACCAATCATTTGCCGAGAACAGATTTTTCACTAGTGAGGAGAAATATTTTTCTCACACCGGTCAGGAAATGTAAAACAAGCACAAAAATTAGAGAATAATATATTATAATAATGGAACATTACCTGAAGCGACAACCACTAGTAACAGAACACATATCCGTTGAGCCATAACACTTGATATGTAAACACGAACTTGCGGTTTTACTTATATTGTAAAGGTAAATAGCCATATGTTACCATGAAGATGCTGTACATTAAGTAAGTGTTGAACAGTTTTGCTGTCCTAACTTACACAATACATTACACGTGATTAATAACTTATAATTTTCGTTCATTCACTTATGCACTCTTTTTCTTTCAGTTCATTAACTTTTCAAAATAGTTGATTTATTCAATGCATTGTATTCTCTGCGTTTTATGATTAAACTTAAGTCCGTAACATAAATGGCCATTGTTGAAGTTTACGGTAGCATCGTTGACAATATTTATTATATTTACACTTGTTGATTAAACAATGTATTATTGTCGTGTTTTTACGTACGAATATGCATTTATGTATTTTGAAGGTTATTATTCATCCAACAATAATAAGCAACGATAAACTCTGTTTATTAAAGTCATATGAAACGAGTAAGTGGTGAAAAATAATGCTTATCCAATTCTTGAACAAATGCATGTATATATCATCAACTTAGTCCTCTGTGCACGATTTTATCATGTTTTACGCAAAATATATCGTATAATCGTCATTTTTTCTCTCTCTCCGTCAGTTATGATTTAATAAATATGGCTGCTCATTAAATGCCGTGTTTGAAGCCGAAGAATACCGATTGTGACCTTGTAGTAAACAAATAACAAAAAGCATGGGTATTGAGTACGTGTTTAACATTTACAATCAGATAATTGTTTATTTTAATGACAGATCCATGCGTATTGCGATCACCGGATTTTTACGAGGAGGGTTACGCTCAGGTCACTATGTATACGGAAAATATGTCGGCGAATTGCTTCCTAAAAGCAAGCTATTAAAACTAAGAAAACTCTTTTTCTAAATGTGGACAAATTAAAGAATTTTCCTCAGAAAAAAGTATATGTTGTATAATGAAAACTATCCATTTAGTAATAAAAAAAAACATATGCATATTTTTTTTTAATTTGAGGTTTCATATGACTTTAATAAAATGGGAAAATATTTCAACTTCCGCGAAAACCAAAGCACATGTCTGATCTGTTAAGATGAACTCCATTCATCTTATATATTCTATTATACTGTCAAAACAACTAAAACTTATGTAATTAATTTGTTAATGAAACTATTTAAGATAATTATATGGATGTAAATCAGCATCTTTCTCATACTTTCAATAGAAAATAATGTTGCCTTTATAAAACAGTACTAAGAGCTAGGAACAGGTTTCTTCTTCTTGATCAAACATATATGTATAACAATCCGTTTATGTTTGTTGGTGATTTGTATTTTTTTCCAGTGTAATGCATGCGTATATGACAATACATTAAAGCTTTTTACTGCATGCTATTATCTGCCTCGTACCACTTTTATTTTGCTATAGTATTATATTGAATCATATAAAAACTCGAATACCCTGTACACAGTATAAAATGTGGCATTTGTTATCAAATAGTCGTTGATATATATTTTTGCGTTTGTTTTTGTAGCAGTTCAGTGTTTCTATTATTCCGTTGTTTTCCTCTTATAGTTGTTTCTTCGGTTTCTGGTTTGTGAACCGGATTTTTTTTCGCTTTATTGATTTAAAACTATTGAACAGCGGTATACTACTGTTGCCTTTATTTATAGATTTGCCTTAAAAGAAAGTTATGCGTTTCCCTAAAGACTGCTCTTACATTAAGCCCCTCCAAACCTCAGAATAAAAGAGAATCAAAGTGTTGTTCCATTGATATGGAGCAACATTCGAGCTGCATTTGCATATGGGGTATTTACTTTCCAGTTCCAGGAATAATTTTAATATCATAATTTCCAAGGAGTATAGACGCGTCTATGAAAAATACTGAATCACACAGTCCTTGATGGTTAATTTCAAATCTTTTTAAAAAAATCACTCTGATTCTAAAAGTAAATTCTCTGAATCAAAGTCCTTGAAGGTAAATTTCGAATCTTTAAAAAAAAAAATACCCTGATTCTAACAGAAAATTCGTTGAACCTAACATAATCAGAATACTTGATTTGTTGATGGCAAACACTTTGTTACGTTTGGGGATATATTGTTTAACGAACAATTAGCATTCTGATAGAAACTAACTTGGTGCCTCCTCTTCACGACTTGTTCCTCTATTAATACGAGGATGATCTCATACAGGTGAACGAAAAAGGAGACATCATTATTATTTTAATTCACGTTCCGTTTAATCAATGATATTATCTCACTTATCAATTCAAAGTCTGAGGCTGTGTGGACATCAAACCTATTTAATAACTTGAATTGAAGGATACAAATAAACTCATCATAGATACAGGAATAAACATTTTGAGTGTTTCATCTACAAAAGACTCATATGTTATATGTAGACATCTAGATTACTTTTATCGCTTGATCTCATTGTCCTAATCTTTACTATTTTTGCATCCATTGGTTTCTAGATTCATATAACAAACCTTGTAATATCAGGTATATCAGTACTAAGGGCGAACCAATATAGTTCTATGAATATGAAGTTACATTTTTTTCAGACAAATATTCTATTGATTATTATGAATACATTTATTGGGACTCTGAAATGATAAAGGGTTGTCAAACCTATGTGCATTACATTCCATTTTGAGGTTCAGTGAGCTATAAATTTAGATCCTCGGGAATGCCTGTATCAAGTCAAGTATATGACAATTGTTTTTCAGTCGTTTTTTTGGTTGATATTGTCAAACGTGTGAATTTTTGGAAGTGTAATTGGTCAAATTGGTTTAATGTTGTGTTTCTGTTGTATCGTAGTTCTCTTATATTTGATACGTTTCCCTCATTTTTAGTTTGTAACCCGGATTTGTTTTTTCTCTATCGATTTATAAATTTGGAACCGCGGTATACTACTGTTGCCTTTATTTATGTACTTCATATTGCTTGAATTTTACCTAGAAGTTCAATTGTTTTATTAATACATGTATTCGAACATTAAAAAAGAACATTTGATTAATGATCTAAGCTTAACTTTGGAAATTTGATTTATTATATACTTTGTTTTAAACATCCTGTCATTATGCTATTGTTCTATTATAATGCCATTATGTTATTGTTCTATTATAATGCCATTATGTTATTGTTCTATTATTCTTTTGAAAATACTTTGTACGACAAAATTATTTGATATATCTTCCTGTGTGACGTTTATATTATGACGTCAACCACGTGACTCTACACTAGAGTTGATGAGAGACTGTTTACTCGCGTGGTGGTATAAACCATATATGGATTTTTGAAAATTCTAAAATAATTTTGGATTATTTTAAATCTCGGTCTTTATCTGAAATTAGTTCTATGAAACATTGGATTTTTCAACCCTGTAAACCACCATTCCCCATGTGAAATTATGATTTTGAAAATACTTGAATGACAAAATTAGTTTATTTCCCCGGGAGACGTTTACATTCTGACATCAAACACGCAACTCTAAACTAGAGTTGATGTGAACCTTGCAATTTGGTCACATGACTTCAAATATTTCAAACCTTTATGGGTTGATTTTAAATACATATATAAGTAAGCAATAAATGCAGTTGTTAAATTTGATAGATGCTTTTTTGTGCTTCTTTGTTAGATATTTTTTGTTTTTATTTTAATTCAGATTGTGACACGGTGATAACTGCTGTACCCGTATTTTTACAATTTTACCTATTCTGTCTGTTTTGTTCACGCATCGTTGTAAATATAATGTAATTTGTTGCGAATGTTATTCAACTGACAGGGTAAGCGCGATAAAACCAGGTTCATATCACCATTTTGTACATATGAAAATGCCTGTACTATGTCAGCAATCTGACAGTTGTCCATTCGTTTGATGTGTTTTATCATTTGATTAGGGAATTTCCGTTTTGAATTTCTACCATGGTTCAGTATTTTTGTGATTTTACTTTTAAATATCAATTGCTGTCATTACATTTGTAACTGGTAGATGTCGATATGCTATAGTTTTTTAAATTCAGGGAATATTTGAGTAATGTACAGTGAACATAAGTTTTTCAAAGTCAAAAACATTTTCCAATTGTAGTGCTATTTGAAATGACCTTGAAAGAATTTTGCTATTATTTATCTTTGTTCGTCATATAGCTCTTTTACTGTTTCGGTATTTACATATCATTTATAATGTAGATTCACATTGTCATTTTCGTTTTTAGAGAGTTTTTGTTCTTTGCATAGTTTCTTAATATTGTATTGTAAATGCATAATTGTTTTTTCATACAGTTTTGCAATTTAGAATTTCGGATAAGATATAAATTTGATGAGAATGTTATTGAATGTGCCACTTAGCCAACCAAGCTTCCCTATATCATCGCTAAACAAAACCTAGCGTTAAGCGTATGAATGAAAATCCAAAAATCAACTTCAGACAAATAACATTTATAGAGTATTATTTTAAATTTTTGTCGAGCCTGCAACTTTAGTTGCGGAAAGCTCGTCATTGGGAAAGTCATCTGATGGCGGCGGCGGCGTTTACTAATGTCTTAAAAGCTTTATATTTTAAAAGGAAGGAGATATGGATGCTTCATACTTTGTATATAGATGCATAATGTTACGAAGTTTCTGACTGTCAAATGTTCATTTTCCTTGACCTCATTTTCATGGTTCAGTAACTACTTGAAAAAAAGTTAAGATTTTTGGTAATGTTAATTTGCCTCTTATTATCGCACCGCTGGTTAATTATCACGTTTTGATTGGTTTAAGGCCGTCACGTGGTGCTCCCCTATGGAGCCGTAGTGGATTAGTAAATTTCATAGGGGGTTCATGATGTCACGTCTACTGTTAATGGTGTCGTCATCTTTTAATAGTGTTTTGTTTTATTGCTTATTTCTCTATAAAACTCAGCAGAAAAAGTTCCGCGTGCGATAAAATTCGTTATATAGTTCACTTTAACCCCCTACGCATCATAGAGGGTGAACAAAATACATAGGAGATTCGGCCCCTACGAATTTTCCTAACCCTATATGGATCCGTAGGGGGGGGGAGGGCAATAGTGAACCATATAACTTATATTATGAGTAACAGGATAACGATATGTGTAGGACTTTTCAACTATATCAGCGGCGATATGGAAATCATTTTGTTGCATTTGAAATTTCTTTATCATTTGTTACATTTTGTTATCAATAAAATAGCTATGATTTTGCTGTAGATGTTTAAAATTAGTGAAGATATTAAATTTCAATTAATTCTTGAATAAATATAGGTTTTAAAAAAAATCCAGATGGATTGTTTATATAAGCGTTCTTGTGTTCTTTATTATGTAAAACCATAATTGAAGAGAAAGATCTTAAAATTGAATATGCAGCTACTAGTTGATAGATTTTTGTTTAAAACGATCATTCGTCTTAAAAGTCTTAACAAATTGTTCAGTCAATCAGATACCTTTGCGACTTCCACTGTCTTATCAGTACTGTTTGGTAGCTTTTCGGACAATTCAGTATGTTGCTGACGTTTACAGGTGGATACAACTTGGATAGACTCATGTCGTTATTGACTGCCAGTGAATTTTTTTAAACAGTACTGATTTTACCACAGTGTTATAAGTCTAAAAATAATGCAATTCAAGATGCAGGTTGCTGGTAATAAAACATAAAATACTTCGTTCAGTTATAAATTGTTTTTTCAACAACATCTATGAAAATTGCTATTCAAACCCGTAACAACTAGTGTCAAAGATGACGATAAACAAAATTTAGAAAAAAAGTAGAATTCATTAAATTTGGTTTTAAGGCCATCAATGGTGGTGAAAGAGGCGCGAATGATACCGGAGGGCTAGTCAAACTAAAAGATCGAAAATAAACTGACAACACCATGGCTGAATTAGAAAAAAAACAACAGACAAATAATAGTACATAAGACACATCATAGAAAACTAAAGACTAAGCAACACGAACCCCCACCAAACACTGAGGTGCCCCGGAAGGGTAAGCAAATCCTGCTCTACATGTGGCACCCGTCGTGTTACTCATGTTATTACAAACTCGGTAAATAGTCTAATGCGGTAGGTTGCATTCGTGAAAAGGGAAGGGGATTGTAGTTACGACGTAAGGAACATATCCGATATCATCTGTGAAACGGTTATTCTATAACGGTCAACCAAACTCGTGATGATGTCCGTAAAGTGTCAGGAGAAACAATACTTGATTACTTAAAACATTACACTACACGTTCTATATACATACATCATAACCGTTACATCAAGGCAGTAAAATTGACCTGTACAATCAGGAATGTAAAATCCAATCGATACTATCGTTCTTGTGCATTGTCTTCGTACAAATATTGTCCCCCTACTCATGCATCGTTAACAAACAACAATTAAGGAGACATATCAAATTCCCTAGCCCATCAATAGGAAGAAGAACTTCAGGTTAATGATGTGAGGAACAAATGACCCAAAACTGAACACTTTATCTTAATGTTGTAGTCTTGTTTCGTGGCAAATGAATACACCAAGACAATATAAAGTTATGGATTCTTTATTTCGTTCTATATTGTAATCCAAAATAAATACCCTGTAATAACAATACATTATATTAATGGATGTAATATAATTAAGTAACTATATAAAAGGTTTAAAACATTATGTTAACAATTATGAACAAGGAAACTGTTTACTTTTCCAAGCATTTAAATAATAAAAGAATACTATATAATTTCATTAAGTCGGAAATAGTGATCTCCAATTCTATTGTCTCATGAATACATCTAAATACCAAATCTAATCATAATGCATATGTCGATGCATTAGTAATACATTATAACAGTAATGAAATGAACTGTTAAATACCAAATTTAAATAAGCATATTTAAAAATAACATATACATGCAAAGCAAGAACATACGTGCAAACAAAGCATAAAGCACTTTCTAAAGCAGACAATACAATAAGCAAAACGCACATAGATTCAACATAACAAAACCTACCTCACAGGTATTTGTGAAGGCTTGAATACAATTAAAGTACGATCACATCAGGTTGATGCCGACATGGTGGGTCATCAATATGGAATATACCTGCAGTACAAATATTAAATTCATAACTAACCTAATCTGCATATCATTTAAGATAGTTATTATCTTTATCAATTTATGACTTTATTTAATATCTGAAATTATTATAAAACATTCATTCCATAAAATTCAATAGTTTAATCCATTTACTGAAATTTAGCTGTTTTATATAATTTACTGTTTTAACCATAAAAGCACAATTATTAAAGAGATTTAAAGTTCTTTTAAGTTTTCTATTATTACACTTACATATCACATCTACACATCATTCAAACATACATTTGTTCATAACATTCGTAAATCATGCATACATATAATTAGAAGGATAGATAATTAATATATTAGTATAAGAAGAATAACTGACCTTATAAATAGGAAAACCAAACTCCAAATAGAATATAATATTACAATTTACTAGACAATGAAAATGGTGTCCATTACACAAAGTGACCATGTAGAAATGTAAAGTTCCCGCCAAAGAATTGACCACTAATCAATACCAATAAAACACAATTGAAACACCTGATAAAAGTCACACCTGAGCGAACCTGAAATATACACTCCGTATAGATTAACCATGCACTAATATAATACTACAGTATTACTTATATATAAAATACATATATCCTAAAATAACACTTTACCACAATGTTACATGGCTGTCGGTAATGCATTCAAAAGCGCACTCAAAATGTATTATGTATAACGAACACACAAAACTGATAATCCGCCATTCTCTTCTTTGGTATACACTATGAAAATATTTATTCTTTCTGAATAAATCTTAATAAAGAACTTCATATATCCTTCTTAATTTCTTTCCGCCTTTATTTCTTTAGTTAAATATGGCCATCAGAAATATTGTGGTGCGGTCGATTCAAACAACGATGTCAATTATATAGATATAGGAAGATGTATGAGTGCCAATGAGAGAACTCTCCAGCCAAAAAAAATAAATTATAAAAGTAAACCATTATAGGTCAAGGTACGGCCTTCAACACTGAGTCTTGGCAAGCCTTGAGCAGCAAGTTATAAAGGGCCCCCGAAACTTCTAGTGTAAAACAATTCAAACGGGAAAACCAACAGTCTAATCTATATGTTGTTCGTAAAAGCTCTAAAGATCTTCTTTATAATTTCAATCAAGTCATTAGTTTTCTATGTTGTCTTCAGTTGACTATTGTTTCTCTTTTGCTCATTTTTCTTTTCTTGCCATGGCATTGTCAAATTATTTGCGATTTATGAGGTTGAATTCCCTATGGTATATTTCGTTTGTCTGTTACACATTTTTTTTGGCAACTGAGTTATAAAGAAAAACGACTGGAATCGATACTACATGTACATTAGTTTTATGAATAGATGCAATTTTGAATTGGTCAATTGTTCTATATGATTTGTCCGAGTCGTTAATAACTAGCGACATTTTGTTCTCTTGTCGTTTGATCAGTCGTTCAATTCGATTGTATCCTTTACGGAGTATGACATTTTTACTGATTTTTCAATGTCGGATGATACATACATGGTAAGAGAACCCTTACTGTCAAATTACTCTATCTTGCATCGTATGGAGTACACGTGAGTCAATATGTGTTTGTGTTTTACCTTGATTTGTCTCTTTTTATTATTTCTTAATATTCATATGAGTCAATTTTCCTTCGGACCCTTTTATAAATAAGTAGACTGAAAAAGCTAGATCGTTTGATTCACGTTAAATATATAAATGGTCTTCTTTCCTTTAAAAATCAGAACTTTTCTATTTTTTCCAATTTATATATCTTCACGAACTAAAATTTATAAAAAAAACATAGATACAACTTCTTCAGCGTCATTTTCAGACATATACTTTTTTTTATCCCGAATTTGACTCTATCGGTCATTTCAATACAGATATATGGCAAACGAAACTATTTCAATTTGGAAATTATAAAATTCCTTTAATAACTATTAGCATGTCGTAATGTTATACGGTATTATTAATTTGTGTATTTTTCTATCCTGCATGTTTTTTCATTTATATGTATTGTAGACCTGTCATGTGATGTTGTCATTTTAGTGATATATTTAAAATTGCCATTAAAGCGGGAGGCTTGGATAGCTACAAAATTAGGTTCAATCCACCTTTTTTTCTGAAAATGTCCTTTACCAAGTCAGCGAAAAGGCAATTCTTATCTTATAGTTCGTTTTTGTGTGTGTTGCATTGTCGTTTGGTTTTTTTGTTGCACTTTAATATTTCTGTTGTTTCGTTATTTTCCTCTTATATTTGATGTGTTTCCCTCAGTTTAAGTTTGTAACCCGATTTGCTTTCTCTCAATCGATATATGACTTTTGCACAGCGGTATACTGCTGTTGCCTTATTCCTCAATTGCGTTCAATTTTCTAACTTACTTATGGAGTATACATTTCGCAACTCATACAATATTTAAGAGTTTGTAGCTGCAGATGAAAATTGATAGAGCCTGGGTTTTGTTAAAACCATCTCTCCCCAAACGTTCATGGCACTCACACCACATCTTCCTATATCTATATAGGAATATACCACGACCTTGTCATAAATTATATATAATAGTTCATTGTATATTCAACAAAAAAACAGTATGGTCTAGAGTTATATATTTTAGTTGCTGACTTTGTGTGGCATTCTATTTACTTTACAATTTAAATTATTTTCTTTTTTAACTTTGGTCCTTTATATGACGCTTTATGTTGCTCTAACTTCGTGCATCCAGATTTCGGGTTTCGTCTGAGGTTTTTGGTGCAGGTATGTCCATAGATACGATTCGGACGCATGATGTTTTCATTTTGAATTCCCTTGTTTCGATATTACACTTCATTTGTGCTTTATCGGGAAAGACTATACGTAATGTTTATTTACTATACTGTATGTACTACCAGCTATAAAACTGTTTTTATTGCCGTCTTTGCCAGATTTGTTGTTTGAAATTTTTAAGTCAGTTGTCATGAATGTGTATGATGTAAGCCTACACAGGTTTGTCTCAGATTTATTTGTATATTTGTTCGGAATTATTTACAGAAGAATTATTGCGTTTTAAAAACATGATTGTATTGTGTAAATTATCATGCATTGTGTAGTATTTTGCTATCTTATCTGAATGATTAAGCGTTGCCGCATTAACACTAATACCATATCGTCTTATTTCTAAGAAATGATTTTTTTTCTAATATTATGTGAAAACTGCTGCTTCCGATAAGGAAAGATGATGATATGCCCTCTGGTAGACAAATTTTTAACATTAATTTGTGGACTGCATGCGATAAAAATATACATTTGCAAGTAGGGTCAAAATCGTTTTGTTAGATTCTTGAATGTTTCATAGATGTCGATTGGAACTTCTATATCTGATATAACTATTAACTTAGAGTTTCAATTGGCCCAAATTAAAGTTCAGTGCTATCCCATAGTTTGTTTTATTCTCTAAATAAAGCTTTATAATAAACAATACTTTTTTCAAATGCATTTATTACTAGTAATCACATACTCAGTATTCGGTGTATCCTACAATAAAAAGGAATATCGTCAGAAAAAATGATTAAATCAAATAATGCAGTTTAAGATTTTCATTTGAAAGAAAGATAACTACTAAGAAAATATTCCTTTGCGTAGTTATATGATAAAAAAAAGTATTTTTTTTAGACCCATCAATCATGTTGTTAAATTGAATGTGTTGTCATAGAAAAGAACGATTTATACCGAGATTTCAACATTGTGAATCCGAAAAAAGAAGAAAAAAACAAATCTACTATTTATGTTATGAACATTAAACTTGCCTTCAAGAGGTAATCGTCTACTTTTTATAATCAAAATCGCCTCCTGTCTTGACTTCAATCTTTGTCGGAGAATATTCATCAGCGTAGTCTAAGTCAAAACGAAAAAATAAAATAAATGTTTTTAAGTATATTCAGAAACTACAATATAACCTACAGCATTATATATGACCACGTTATGATGGTGAAATGATTTTGATCTAGTTCATTATCTTTTCTCAGTTTGGATAAATATATTACGCAAAATAAGCGTTTATTCATATAATACGGAAATAAACCAGAACAACGAAATCATAAAAAATAAAATAATATTCTCTATTGATAAATAAAGAAATTATTATGAAAAAAGAGATCCATACTTCCTCATGCAAGTTAACAGTTGATAGACTTGCCTATTCATGAAGGTTTTTGGTCATAAAGTTCTTCAAGTATTTGGTCTTATGCATCCTTGCCTCTAAAGTGTTTAGTTTTTATAGTAGAGTTCCTAATAAAGTAAAATCCTGAAAAGGATTTCGGGACTGACCACTACTTGGTCGATGCCGCTGCTGGTGGACGTTTTATCCACGAAGGTATCATCAACCCGGTAGTCAGCACTTCGGTGTTGACATGGATATTAATTATATGGTGATTTTTATAAATTTCCTGTAATAAAACTTTGAATTTTTTTGAAATACTAGGGATTGTCTTATCCCAGGAATAGATTACCTAAGCCGTATATGGCACATTTTTTTTGTTGAATTTTGAGTGGCTTTATAACTTTTTTTATCTGAGCGTCACTGATAAGTCTTATGTAGACGAAACGCGCGTCTGGCGTATTAAATTAGAATCCCGGTACCTTTGATAACTATTCGGACGAACAAAGTTTTCAATTATTTTTTTCTATTCATATGATATTATTCATCAAACTAATTTACCTCCAGGGTAGTCAATAAAGAGATGTTGTTTCCTCAGATTTCCAAAACATACACTTCTACTATGATACTGAGACCAGCAATCACTCCAAAGACTGTAAAAACGACTACTTTCACATTTCAGTTGGTAAGCTTCAAATAAAAGTTTAATGTTAAACAGAACCAGCATGCTTTTAATTTTTTAAATCTTTACAGTAGAATTCTTGACAACGTCTGCCTATAACAATAACATCTTTGTTATAAATATTCCTGAATCTCAAAACTACTATGATAAATTTGTCACATCATTCATCTTATCAATCGATAATATTTTTTGGATACAATTTGAACTGTAAATACATAAAAAGAAACTACACGAATGCATCATGGACGTCTTACTGAGGGCTCATAAACTACATAAGTCAGTCTTATTTAAGCTTTTGGTGAAATTAAATTTAATAGTAAAACTTGCTTACCTATTCCGTCATATGTAAATCTGTTATCAGCTATTGGGAATCCATGATATTTGTTGTAATAATCGAGGTAACTAACAACGTGTCCATCACCATAACCATGACCAAGTATGCTATGAACTTTACTTATATGAGTTTCATGTTTGTTATGGAGGTGCTCCTTGTTTGAAAGGTGTTGTTTATTTTGATACTCGCGTTCGCTCAAATGTCTTTTATGTTGCTTTTCAACAGCAGATAAATGATCCTTTGCGTGATTGTGGAGTCTGTTGATGTGGAATTTTACGAGTTTTCTGAATCTATCAAGATGTCGGCCAGCCTCGTTTGAAATTCTGCTCACATGTTTATTCGCCTGGTAGTCAATATTTTGCACATGTTTGTTAGATATGTGTGCTATTTTTGAAACATGGTTGTTAGCTACATTGTGAATGCGATTTACATGCTGATTGGCAATCTTCTTGTGGAGCAATAAATTATGGCGGTACTTCTGAAGCTTTAGGTGTCGCATTTTGTGATAATGATATATGTGTCCATGACCATCTGAGGAAATGGAATAGAAAACATTTAAAAGTAACTTTTATTTCTTAAATCACGATATAGTTTTTATTGTTACGTTGAAGGACTATACAAGCTCAAAATGTATCTAATAAACAGATTTAGGGTGTTAAGACCTTTAAGATAATTCAACAATTAAGAGTCTTGGGATTTAATGTCAAAATAAAAATCAATTCAGATTTTTTTAGAAAACTCTGGCATCTTTATTTAATTTTAAAACACAAAACAATTTCAAAAATAAATTTTTAAAATAACGAAACGAATAATCTTTGACGATATAAGTTCAAAGTAATTAAAAATTGTTACCTCCAAAATACATTACGAAGAGATGTTGTTTCTCCAAACGTTCAAAACAATAACCTCTACTTTGATAGTGAGTATAACAATTATTCCATAGACTGTAGAATCGATTTCTATGACATGACAGCTTATAGACTGTAAAAAATATCAAGATTGTACTGTGGTTTCTATACAGACTAGATGTTCCTTTGATTTAACAAGTTGCATTTAACCAAAGTTTCAGTGGAAACAATCACTATCAAAATCGATTATAAAAAGAAATTAGAAACCCTATGAAACCGTGAAAAGTTTACCCGGATGTTGGTTATACAAAAACAAATAGTTGATTGAACTAGGGTAGAATAAAGGAAAATATCTTTGCAAACTCAGCATCATAAATTCCAAACGTAAATGTAAAATTATTTTTTATCTTATTTTATTGACTACTACTTTATAATGATATTATTTATTCGAATCTACATGATACATATATATAGATTCTACCACTTCATCGAGTGAAATACGATATTGATCCACTCGAGACAGTTAAATTTTCAAAAAAAACGCGAGGCTTGTCCGAGCGTTTTAAATATTTAAAACTTAACTGTCGAGAGTGGATAATTATCGTATTACACGAGATTTGGTGGTTGCATCTGTTTCTCTCATGATTTTCTAATATTTTGCAGGCAAACCTATTCCTTCTTTTCGAATGATCTGCAAAAAGATGTGTTCTTTCTAAGTGACGGGCATTGTCGCCTTTTTTCATGCCGTCAAAATAGGAATTTCAGAAGAAAGTAAGAAAATTCGACGTCATAATCGGATTTAAACCAATGAAGTGCTGAGATTAAACGAACCACACGTTGATTAATTTTTTTTAAACAATGGGTGCAAAAAGGGATAAATTGACGATGAATTAAAGAAATATATATAAATACCTGTGCCTTCAAAGGAGAATCTGTTATGATGGATTCTAAACCCGTGATTTTTTTTGTAATAATTATAGTAAGATGTTCTATGTATATGTCCGTGACTATAAACATGACCATGTCCGTGACTATAACCATGACCATGTCCGTGACTATATCCGTGACTATTAATGTGACCATGTTTGTGTCGATAATAGTGAATATGTCCGTGAATAACTACGTGACCATGGCCTAATCCATGTCTGTGACTAACTACGTGACCATGACCTAATAAATAGGTAAAAAAAGGTTTTAAGAAAAGTTTGTAAACTGATTTATTCATTGATTTCCAGATACATTATTATGTGACATAATAGAGACAGATTAGTTGTTTGAAAGTTTATCCATCTAGTCATCATGCAAAAAACTGCCCGTTTTTAGTTTCTTTAAATGAATATTCATACTACGAATATTTTTTAAACTTTTGTCTCTTTCTAACACATCTTGTTATGTTATAAAATAATTATCATTGAATCTCTAAGTTTATATTTGCTCTTAATTCACTATATATTCGGTCTGTTGAACATGTTTTTGTAAACAATTGTAATAATTTATGATTACCTTTGTAAACTGCAAACAGGTGTTGTTTTCTGAATCTTCCAAAACATTTCCCTCTACTGTGGTATCTACTATAACAACTTCTCCATAGCCGGTAAAAACGTGACTTACCACAAGTCAATTTATATCCTTAAATGATTTTTTTATATATATGAATACACGTTTTTACAAGTAAGTGTGAAATATTAATCAAACAACAAGTCTATATGAATCAGTTAAAAAAAACTTCATGTTGATAGATTGATATTTTACTGATCAATGACTATTTCTAAAATTAGGAGTTATCATAAAAGAGGGACGAAAGATACCAAAGGGACAGTCAAACTCATAAATCTAAAACAAACTGACAACGCCATGGCTAAAAATAAAAAAGACAAACAGAAAAACAATAGTACACACGACACAACATAGAAAACTAAAGAATAAACAACACGAACCCCACCAAAAACTAGGGGTGATCTCAGGTGCTCCGGAAGGGTAAGCAGATCCTGCTCCACATGTGGCACCCGTCGTGTTGCTTAAGTGATTACAAATCCGGTAAATAGTCTAATTCGGTAGGTCATATTCATGAAAGGGAAGGGGATATATATCATTGCCAAAGAAATACAGTTAAAAGTTATTATTACTCCTGACTGAAAAGGTTCAGACTTATGACACTTAAATATTCACCGCATGATAATGTCATGCATGTATATATAAATATATACAACTCGTCTAAACATCAACCCAACAATGTTAGATCTGTAAATTTGCTTCCGCAATGTTTTGCTCTTCCCTCGCCGGGATTCGAACCCATGCTACTGAGATATCGTGACATCAAATCGCCTGCACTGTAGCCGTCCCGCTAGACCACATGACCACCTCGGCTTCACAATAATAAATATTTCGGTGGCCATGTGTTACCTTTCCTCGTGATCCGATGGATAAATCTGTTGTAGAGTTGTCACTGACTGAGACGTACTTATAAATATGATTATTTTCTGTGACTGTATCTTGCATTAATTTGTAGGATCCTTTACTGTAGATATTTGAGCTGATCTTTAACAATAACATCTCCATGCCTTACATATCATGTACTCTAGTACGACGCTAGATTAAAACTAACGAGGAAAGGTAACACATGGCAAACAATATGTTTTATATATACCATCAATAAAATTAATATGTTAAACTTTTACACAAATTTTGTGTAGCTCAAGCTACAAAGATATTTTTTGTCATGCATCCGATTTCACCTAGATAGATGCACACGCCCGATGAAGATAATTTGTTTAGCGAAATATTGCGTGAATAATATATAAAATATAACAACTAATTTTATAACACTCATTAGTGTGTTAAAGTTACATACTTAGACACTTATATAATTTAATTTAGTATCTGCATCAGTTTATTTACAAACTGATCCACATCTAGATAGATTGAATGTTGATTGTGTTGACAAATATTTCGGCTCTGTGTCACAAGTTTATATTGTTAAAACTTGTGACACAGAAGAAGGCCATTTGTTGAGCCGAAATATTTGTCAACACGATTTAATAACAACATTTTCGTATAATAACATCTTATATCAGTACCGTTGTGCAAATTTTTAGACAGATATATTTTTTTCCTTATCTGCATAGTATCGCCTATTTTAAACGACCCGGTACGTAGTAAATTTGCTGGTTGGTCCTTTTTATAGACTTTTATATATATATATATATATATATATAGATATGAGTCTAAATTGAAAACTACGTTCAAACCTATGATTGCGTTGGATAAAAACCGCAATTTTTACACGTGTGCATGTAAAACAAATTTCGTTGTAGAAGGGTCTAAATACAGCACAAACAACATTTTCACAAAGACCAAAAAAGTGAAAAAGTATATTTAAACAAAACGCATTTGACTAACAGGTCGAATAACTGATGTTCTTAAGCCCTGTTGACTGCCATTGGTCATTGCCAAATAAAATTGATCACGAGATGTAACAAAATGGATCTTAATATAAATTCAATACTAAACAGAAAACTATAAACTTGTGGCCAAGATGTTATGCCACCAAAACAAGGTGTCAATACTTTTTTTGTACACCAGATCTAGATTTCGACAATATATGTCACTTCAGTGATGTTAGGGATCGAAACGGTATTTTGAAGGCCGTATAATTTACCCTCAATTTCAGATAGACTCTTGAATTTTAATATATTTATATATAATTTGAGGTTTAAACTGTTATTATAAGTATATATTGTCCCTTTCCCAACACAAAATTGAATATAAATATAAATAATGCAAATTATTACTTTTTATACATTATCTGCACTCGAAATTTCTTCCTGGATTATCCTTCATTTAGAAGCGCTCAAACCAAGATACTTGAAAGTCTGGATGCATTCATATGACGAAAATTTCGTAGCTTTATGATTAGCCAAACGCATAGGTTAACTTTGTCTGACGGAGTTTGAACCTTATTTTCTAAACTATATGTCAATTTTAGAAAATATTTGGAAATTTGTGACACAGATATACCTAGGCGATCAACCAAATCGTTATGACATAAAAAAAAAAAAAAAAACACCAAAAAAAAACCCCCAAAAAACACAAAGATTTTGAAATGACTACAAAGAAATCTTTAACGTGTATATCGTGATTTAAAAATTCCTTCCTTAAATGCATGCAGAGATTAAATTCATTATGTTAAGATTTTCCCCCAGTTCTATTGGATTACATTATGTTTTTATGATGATCTAAGTTTCTTAATTTAAACCGTAATCTTTCAAAACTGATTCTTTTTGTTTATTTTGTGCGATATTTCTTCATTCTTTGAAGAACAAAAAAACAGCAGGTAGAAAGAAACATCTCTTGCAAATGGTTACATTGTATATGTTATATAAAGACCATATCTTTAAATATAATGATTTACTTTTATAAATTGAGACTTGGATGGAGATTTGTCTCATTTCATTGGCACTCATACCACTTCTTCTTATATATATATAGCATATGTACAGAAATATCAATGCAAATATATGACCACTCACCCCCCCCCTCCCCCCCCCCCCAAAAAAAGAAAATAGAAAGATATATATTTTAAGTGTTTTAGTATTGACGAGATAGCAAAAACATTAAAAATGTATGTAAAACGAAAACTTGTGAAAAGTGACAATGAGTTGCCCACTCTGTAATGAGTGATGGCCATGTGTTAGATTATACGCCATTTTACCTAATCCTTTGTAAGCAAATCTTCCATGCGTGATTTTAAATCCATGGTATCTCTTGTAGTATGCCAGTCCGATATGTCGGTGGTGTACCCTAGTATGTCTAACAACGTGTCCTATTTGTAAAATAGATATAACAATAACAATATTAGACATACATTACATACGTGGGAGTAGGATCAGAACATCACAAACAATATACTCATATTTTACCTCTGTGTACTTAAAGCATTTACATTACGTCATATTAGAATATAAGTTTTGAAAATATAGCAACATAATAGAGACAGAAAATTGTTTGAAAATTTCTCCATCTGGTCATTATGCAAAAAACTGTCCGTTATTAGTTTCTTTAAATGAATATTCATAATACGATTAACTTTGAAAATTTTGTCTCTTTCTAACACATCTTGTTATGTTTTAAAAGCATTACCATTTAATCTCTAAGGTTATATTTGCTCTTAATTCACTATATATTCCTTCTGTGGAACATGTTTTTATATTTTTTGAGATTATAGTTTACAATATAATCTTACTGGACTATTTGTTCGGTAAAACAATTATAATAATTTATAATTACCTTTGTAAACTGTAAACAGGTGTTGTTTTCTGAATCTCCCGAAGCATCTTCCTCTACTGTGGTATCTACTATAACAACTTCTCCATAGCCGGTAAAACCGTGACTTACCACAAGTCAATTTATATCCTTAAATGATTTTTTTAAAAAGAAAACACTAGTTGTTTTTTAAAGTAATTGTGAAGTGTCAGTTAAGCAACGCGTTTATATGAATCTGTTAAAAAACTTAATCTTGATAGATTGACATTTTACAGATCATGGACTCATACCACATCTTCTTATATATATATAGCATATGTACAGAAATATTAATGCAAATATGAGACTACTCCCCCCCCCCCCAAAAAAAAATGGAAAAAGAAAGATATATAAGTGTTTTAGTATTGAACAAAAACATTAAAAATGTATGCAAAACGAGATCTTGTGAAAAGCGACAATGAGTTGCCAACTCTATAATGAGTGATGGCCATGTGTTAGATTATGAACCATTTTACCTAATCCTTTGTAAGCAAATCTTCCATGCGTGATTTTAAATCCATGGTATCTCTTGTAGTATGCCAGTCCGATATGTCGGTGGTGTACCCTAGTATGTCTAACAACGTGTCCTATTTGTAAAATAAATATAACAATAACAATATTAGACATACATTACAGACTTGGGAGTAGGATCAGAACATCACAAACAATATACTCATATTTTACCTCTGTGTACTTAAAGCATTTACATTACGTCATATTAGAATATAAGTTTTGAAAATATAGCAACATAATAGAGACAGAAAATTGTTTGAAAATTTCTCCATCTGGTCATTATGCAAAAAACTGTCCGTTATTAGTTTCTTTAAATGAATATTCATAATACGATTAACTTTGAAAATTTTGTCTCTTTCTAACACATCTTGTTATGTTTTAAAAGCATTACCATTTAATCTCTAAGGTTATATTTGCTCTTAATTCACTATATATTCCTTCTGTGGAACATGTTTTTATATTTTTTGAGATTATAGTTTACAATATAATCTTACTGGACTATTTGTTCGGTAAAACAATTATAATAATTTATAATTACCTTTGTAAACTGTAAACAGGTGTTGTTTTCTGAATCTCCCGAAGCATCTTCCTCTACTGTGGTATCTACTATAACAACTTCTCCATAGCCGGTAAAACCGTGACTTACCACAAGTCAATTTATATCCTTAAATGATTTTTTTAAAAAGAAAACACTAGTTGTTTTTTAAAGTAATTGTGAAGTGTCAGTTAAGCAACGCGTTTATATGAATCTGTTAAAAAACTTAATCTTGATAGATTGACATTTTACAGATCATGGACTCATACCACATCTTCTTATATATATATAGCATATGTACAGAAATATTAATGCAAATATAAGACTACTCCCCCCCCCAAAAAAAAAGGAAATAGAAAGATATATAAGTGTTTTAGTATTGAACAAAAACATTAAAAATGTATGCAAAACGAGATCTTGTGAAAAGCGACAATGAGTTGCCAACTCTATAATGAGTGATGGCCATGTGTTAGATTATGAACCATATTACCTAATCCTTTGTAAGCAAATCTTCCATGCGTGATTTTAAATCCATGGTATCTCTTGTAGTATGCCAGTCCGATATGTCGGTGGTGTACCCTAGTATGTCTAACAACGTGTCCTATTTGTAAAATAGATATAACAATAACAATATTAGACATACATTACAGACTTGGGAGTAGGATCAGAACATCGCAAACAATATACTCATATTTTACCTCTGTGTACTTAAAGCATTTACATTACGTCATATTAGAATATAAGTTTTGAAACTATAGCAATGAAATAATATCTACAGACCAGCTTGACAGATAGACTGTAAAATGATTAAATGTATGTCCAGTTACACAGTGACTATAATGTAAAATTATAAGAAACCTAAGTATACTATTTTCAAGCCTACTTACTATGATGATGTGCATGGTGATGACCTCCATATCCGGATGTTATGTTTATACTTACTATGATGATGTGCACGATGATGACCTCCATATCCGGATGTTATGTTTATACTTACTATGATGATGTGCATGATGATGACCTCCATATCCGGATGCTATGTTAATACTTACTATGATGATGTGCATGATGATGACCTCCATATCCGGATGTTATGTTAATACTTACTATGAAGATGTGCATGATGATGACCTCCATATCCGGATGTTATGTTAATACTTACTATGAAGATGTGCATGATGATGACCTCCATATCCGGATGTTATGTTAATACTTACTATGAAGATGTGCATGATGATGACCTCCATATCCGGATGTTATGTTTATACTTACTATGATGATGTGCATGATGATGACCTCCATATCCGGATGCTATGTTAATACTTACTATGAAGATGTGCACGATGATGACCTCTTTATTCGGATGTTATGTTTATACTTACTATGAAGATGTGCACGATGATGACCTCCATATCCGGATGCAATGTTAATACTTACTATGATGATGTGCACGATGATGACCTCCATATCCGGATGTTATGTTTATACTTACTATGATGATGTGCATGATGATGACCTCCATATCCGGATGCTATGTTAATACTTACTATGATGATGTGCATGATGATGACCTCCATATCCGGATGTTATGTTAATACTTACTATGATGATGTGCATGATGATGACCTCCATATCCGGATGCTATGTTAATACTTACTATGATGATGTGCATGATGATGACCTCCATATCCGGATGCTATGTTAATACTTACTATGATGATGTGCATGATGATGACCTTCATACCCGGATGTTATGTTAATACTTACTATGATGATGTGCATGATGATGACCTCCATATCCGGATGCTATGTTAATACTTACTATGATGATGTGCATGATGATGACCTCCATATCCGGTGTTATGTTAATACTTACTATGATGATGTGCATGATGATGACCTCCATATCCGGATGTTATGTTAATACTTACTATGATGATGTGCATGATGATGACCTCCATATCCGGATGCTATGTTTATACTTACTATGATGATGTGCATGATGATGACCTCCATATCCGGATGATATGTTAATACTTACTATGATGATGTGCACGATGATGACCTCCATATCCGGATGTTATGTTAATATATACTTACTATGATGATGTGCATGATGATGACCTCCATATCCGGATGTAACAACTGCTGAGAAAGATCAATCAATTATATTAAATACATTAGTTTTATAGATAAATATGAACGTCTGGTGTAACAAGATTATTATTTTTTTTAATTGTAACTGACTTTCAACTAGCTTTCAGAAACATCGAGTACTCCTTTTTCGGTTTCTTGTCTTTTGTTTTTATGTAAGTTTGGTTTTCGTGTTCCTCGATGCGATATTTTGGTTTAAGCCAATTGGAATGATCAATCTGATTTTTACAGTTTACTGTTAACTCTTATGGGGTGTTTTTGCACTAGTGTCTGCATGGTAACATATGGGCCTGTATGTTTACTATATAAATAGAACCGGGGAAGTGTTTACCACACATCCTTCAAAATGTCTTACGGTTTATGTGTTCTGGTGCTCCTGGCCTTGATTAGCAAGGGTTGAGCCCTCGAAAACATTTTTTAACCCTATATGTGTCTGATATATGTTAGGAGCATGTATTATTAGTGGTTGTCGTTGGTTCGTGTCTATCATATTTGTTTTTCCAAAAAAAAATTTAAAAAAATTAAAATTAGACCGTCGGTTTTCTCGTCTGAACTAATTGTTTCGAATGGTTATCCATCAGTTTTAGTTTGTAACATGGATTTGGGTTTTTTTCTCAATCGATTTATTAATTTCGAACAGCGGTATACTACTGTTGCCTTTATTTATTGCCGACGACACGATATTGCTTTAACTATTGTTGATGATCGTACGATTGCCTATATATTTGTGTACATCTTCTTCATTTGAACTCTGGTGGATAGTAGTTTCAATGGAGATTATACCACATCTCCCTATTTCTATATGTATGTAAACTCGTCATAGATAACAGGATTCAAATTTTGTTCGTATAAAAGACTCGTCAGTGCCAGTTAAATAAGTTTTTTGCATTTTTCGTAATTTTATTTATAGCTGTCCATTATCTTTAACATTCACAGCTTAAGATTTCTATAGGCTGGATATTTTCAATTCGATCATTGTAAACAGAAACTGAAATATCTCTGCATGACGTTATAGCCTGAATAAAGTTTTAAAGAAACTATTTCTTTGAAAAAAGAATAGAAATCATACAAATGTATGCATAGCAGCTCACGACTAAGAAAATTCATTGCAATTTAGAATATATATTCTAAATAAGCGCTTTATATGGATTATGAAAAGATATTCCATAAACATTATGTATTTTGTGTAACATTTTCTAAAAATGATATTTTATAATTTTCATTTTATTATCAAATTTAACACGCTTTATTTTTCAAAGTTTTTAAATGTTCACTTTAATAATTTTGTGAAATGAAAGCCTTACCTGCGGCAACGGTCAGGAGCACCAGAACACATAAACCGTAAGACATGTTGAAGGATGTGTGGTAAAGACTTCCCCGGTTCTACTTATATAGTAAACATAAAGGCCCATATGTTACCATGCAGTACCTGTAAGTTACTGTTGTGCAGTTTTGCTATCTTTTCTTACATAATAAAAACATGTAATCAATAATTATTTTTTTTTATTATGGACAGGAACATTATTTCTTTACACTTCATTTACGATGAAAAATACATAGATACTTATTTATTGCATAACGAGCCATTTCCTGGATTAACTATGCTGATGACTGTACTTTACATCTATTTTGCAGTGTATACTTTCAATTTTTGACAATGTCTGTCATATATTATACATGTTGAATATCTAATTATATATAGTCGGATAACCATTACAATATTGTGCAAATGACACAGAACTTACATTTCCAAACACAATTCAGTGAAAGATAGGCTACAAGATATAAAAAGGGATATTCAAGCTTGAAAAAGTCGAAAACAAACTGACAGTCTTTGCAAAAAAACTAAAAACAGCGAAAAAGACAAACAATTGCACATTAATCATAACACAGAACAATTAGAGAATGAGCAATGCGAACCCCATCAAAAACTGTGGTGATCTTACCTTTTCCGAAAGGAAAAGCAGATCCTGCTCCTTATGAGTTACCCGTCGTGAAGAAGGTGAAACATTTTGAACAGGACACTACTTCCGATAATTAACAAAGACAATATTAGTTGGATCATCTCTGTTTATTTGGAATTGGTTTGTGCAGGTAATTCACAAATACAAAGCTGAAGGATAGGACACTGTTCCTTTCCTTACAGTAGAAATGTTGAACATAACTTATCCTCTATACAATAAACAAATTATTTACTTGAAATAATTAATATTTGAGCCAATGAAATTCAAAATATGGAGGTAAATACTATAAATATACTTCAAAAACTAGTTCTAGAGTTCAGCAGTATTTCTTTTCACAGGGCATCTCATGTTGTTCTTCTACCGAGAGGAAAACAGATTTACAGAATTTTAGGGCATCTTTTTGTAAAATATATAGCAAATGTTTTATTTTGATTTTAACTTCTATGAAAATAAGGAGAAGGAATATGAATGACAATGAGACAACTTTCCGCTAGAAATCGAAAGAAGATAATGTAAATAAGTATATATAAACGGCATCGCAGGACTTCAACAATGACCAGTGTCCGTCCGCATAGTAAGTGGTGAAGGCCGTGGTATGACAATTGTTTGAAAAAAAAATCAAAGAGAAAACCAACGGTTATATGCAAAATTACATTGCAGGAAATAAACAAATTACAAAAGGAAATTGACTTCTGTGTTGTTGTCTGTTGTTTATTATCTGTTTGCCGTATTTCGTTTAATGCCATGGCGTTGTCAGTTTGAAGTCGATCAACAACTTAAATAAACATTCTATAAAGAAAGGCAGCAGTTATATACTGCTGTTTAAAAGTCATAAATCGACTGAGAAAAAAAACCTAACCAGGTTACAAACTATAACCTCCGAGGAAAACACATAATCATTTCATGCAGATACACTATGGTTGATCCCAATCATTATTTACCTATTCTTAACAATGACGTGACTGATATTTATTAAAGTATCCCATGAAAGGTGTGTGTGTGTGTGTGTGTGTGTGTGTGTGCTATAAAATCCATAAAAACAATCGACTCAGAATTGTTCAGATCATCATTGCTTTGATTCTATTAAATTGGATATTGCCTGAAAATGTAAAACATAAAGATTTTCTTGGAATGTAATTTTATTTAGCAAGATAAAAAATAAAATCACAAAAGATCACAAAAATACTGAACCCCGATGAAAATTCAAAACGGAAAGTCCCTAATCAAATGGCAAAATCAAATGATAAATCACATCAAACGAACGGACAACAACTGTCATATTCCTGACTTAGTACAGGTATTTTAAAATATAGAAAATGGTGGAATTACCCTGGTTTTAAGGCGCTAACTTGTATGACAGTCGCATCAAATATCATTATATTTACGACGATGCGTGAACAAAACAGACATAAAAGGTAAAAATATCAAAATGAAGATACAGAAGTCTACGGAAGCCATCACTGTGTCACAATCTATATTTATCCATATCTTAATTCATATCTTAATTTATCCACATCTTAATTCTGAGCAGATTTTTCATGTAATTTAATACACATTCATATTACAGTCATAAAAAGTCATTTGGTGCTGAATGTTGTTGCTAGGAACACTCGTACATTGTTGGAAATATTATGGTTTCTGCATTTTTGTATTATATTTAATAGGACGCCACGAACAAAAAAAGGCTAGTTTTTATCAGAAAAACAATATACACAGCTGCACAAATGTGGCACCGTTAAAGTCGACAAAACCTCTAAAGTCTACAAAACCTCAAAAGTCCACAAAACCGCTAAAGTCCACAACAATTTTCCGCTAAAGTCCCCAAACTTTCCGCTAAAGTCCACAAAATGTACAAACAGCGCAAAACAGCGCATGTCTATAAGATCACGTGTAACTTGTGCGCACAAGTTGTACAACTCGTGCGCACAAGTTGTGTGACTTGTGCGCGCAAGATAGTAACTTGTGCGCGCAAGTTAGTAACTTGTGCGCGCAAGTTGGTAACTTGTGCGCACAAGTTGAAAATTTTTTTTTGCATGGCACTCCAGGGCTTCCGTAGAATTATCTCCTCGGCAATCATACCACATATTTTTCTATCAGTTAAAATAATTGCCTGGTTTGCCGATCGATCTAAGAAGTATATCTACAGTGATGGATGTTAACACCGAGATTGTAAATTCGATGAACCCCGCTCGAAGCAAAGGCGAACGACTCCAATTGACTGTTTACTTATTCAGTACTGTGCTCTATGTACTATTTTCGTTAACACATGACATGGGTAATATCTCTTTGATCTTAATGTGCTATAATTTGGATAATGCACAGCTAAGGCAGACTCTGGATTTTGAAAGGGGTGTAACTTGATGTCATAAAATTAAAAAAAAAATTTTGTGTACAATGTTAATCTTTAAATGGGTGCTTCACAGTCAAACCAGTTTTCTTAATATTTATTTTTTGTAATTTCTGCCCAAAAAGAAAAGTATTTTAGAATATCAAATTAAATAAACTCTTATTTGGATTAGTTTTGTGTTCCATGGAATGTATTACGACTATTTGGATATGCATACCTTTTTGTGACTATTTTGCGATCGAATTTCATGAGAATCATTTTTAAGTTTGTACCAAAAGAGTAAGGGAGGGGGAATAAGCTGCAGTTGAAATTGTTAAAATGCGACATGTTCAAAAATGAATTCAATACAAACAAAATAAAGGGGATGGGGAAGTCAAAGAATGAAAACAAAACTTTTTTTTTCTGTTTACTTAACATTTTAAATTAAGGTACATTTCTCCTCGGTTGATTAATAAGTTTACAGTTAATACTGAAACTCTTTATAGGGTATGACCCATCTAGTTGAGTATACGCATATGGTCATGACCAACGCGTATGGTCCAAATACTCATATGGTCCGAAACATACACAAAGAGAACGCTATGTAGGAGTTTTTGTGGATGGACAAATGTTAACTAAAGAATAAAAAGCACCATAGCTAGATAACTTTTCGGAAATCTTGTCTGTTTGATTGATAGAAAATTACAATACAAAGATCAAACTCAAAAGCAGATACTATAATCTTTTAATTTATCAAAAATATAATTCAAGCTGATAAGAGATACTTTCCAAAAACAAAAGTCCATACTTTTTATAAGATCTATGCTATCGGGAGTTATAAACAGCGAATTAATCTTTCGTTTATAAAAAAAAATTGTTTGGACTTTAACGGTGCATTTTTGTGGACTTTAGCGGAACTTGTTATTGTGGACTTTAACGGTGGTTTTTTTTTAGGACTTTAGAGAGGTCATTTTGTGGACTTTAGGAGAACGTTTGGGGACTTTAGCGGCGTTGTGGACTTTAGCGGAAAATTGTTGTGGACTTAAGCGGTGTTGTGCACTTTAGAGGAATTGTGGACTTTAACGGTGCCACACACATCCATTAACATTTTAGTTTTTCCTATAAAAGTTCTTCTCGCTCACTACTATAAAATTTATCAAAACCAATTAAAATGCATTTGTTGATGTCAAAAAAAGAATATGCCAATATTTTCCATACTCAATCTTAGCTGACAAAGTAATCCGTTGAAAACTTGCGTCTGGCGTACCAATTAATATTGGCGGTATCATTGACAAATTCTCACTGCAAGTTTGGATTCTGTACCTTCTTGATCACTTGATTTCTCTACAGGTCTTTTGAGGGAGTGTGTCTTGATGAAAATTTGCTAAAGGTTATCTCTATTTTCATTCTTTTTTCGCTTTACATTTGATTTTAATTTTTCGTCGCATTGTCCTTATGTTTTCTTTTGCTGCATGTCTGTTTCCGTATCTTACACCTTTGTTTGTTTGTAAGAAGATGCGGCATGATTGCCAGTTAGACAACTCTCAACAAAAGACCTAACGACACAGAAATTAACAACTATAGGTCACCATACGGCCTTCAACAATGTTCAAAGCCCACACCACATAGTTAGCTAAACGAGGCTCCGAATTGACAAATGTAAAACAATTCAAACGAGAAAACTATATTTAAAATAGTAAACGAAAAACAAATATGTTACATAGCAACACCCGACATATAAAGTCAACAGTAGTGTATATCTAGTCAACAGTCATAAATTAATTTAACTGAAACAAATCTAGGTCACACGCCACAAGTGAAGGAACACATCAGCTATAAGAGGAAAACAACGGAACATCAGAAACACTGAACTGCTACAAAAACAAACGCAAAAATTCATAGAAACGAACTATTTGATAACAACTACCATATTCAAGACTTGGCACAAGATATTTTTAGAAAAAAAGTGTGTTAAACCTGGTTTTATGTCTAGCCAAACGCCCGTTTATATTGCAATGCTAGAAATACCTTAAAAATTACAACATTCCTTGACAGGATTACAGTACAAATAAATTCAAGTGCACTCGACAGAGAAATGCATCAATAAATGACAACCACTGAATTACAGGCTCCTGACCGACTCGAAACAGGCACATATATAATGCGGTGGGATTTTTAATCTATAAATTACAAAAAGTGAATATTCTTGTCTTTATTTTCTTGTTTTGTCTTTATGTTCCCTGTTCCAATGCTTCTAATTTTGCCCTTTATGTTTTCCTATTCTGTGAATCGTTGCATTCCATATTTCAATATATCCATCATTTCGTAAACAGTTATCACTAATCTCAAGTACAAGAATACCAGATAAATGTATCGTAATTGAAAACTCGGAACAATCATCTTTACAATCTAAGACGCAATTTTCTGAGCAAACTTGATTGCAAGTATAGCCAAATGATGAAGTACAGTCAAGTTTATAATGGTAGTTAGTAACATTCGTAACGCACATTCTTGTAACTTGTGCAGGTGTGTCGAAAACGCAGTCTACAGTATATTCCCCTTCGTAAGGCAGAAAACATTTCATGACGTGTACATTTGTGCTTGGAAAGGGAAACTGACAAAAAGCTGTAATAGAAAGATATTTATATAAAATTGAGAATGGAAATGGGGAACGAGTCAAAGAGACAACAACCCGACCATAGAACAGACAACAGCAGAAGGTCACCAACAGGTCTTCAATGCAGCGAGAAGTTCCCGCACCCGGAGGCGTCCTTCCGCTCACCCTAAACAAATATATATATACTAGTTCAGTAATTATGAACGCCATACTAAACTCCAAATTGTACACAAGAAACTAAAACTAAAAATAATACAAGACTAACAAAGGCTAGAGGCTCTTGACTTTGGACAGGCGCAAAAATGCGGCGGGGTTAAACATGTTTATGAGATCTCAACCCTCCCCTTATACCTCTAGCCAATGTATCTATAGAAAAGTAAACACATAATAATACGCACATTAAAATTCAGTTCAAGAGAAGTCTAAGTCTGATGTCAGAAGATGTAACCAAAGAAAATAAACAAAATGACAATAATACATAAATAACAACAGACTTCTATCAGTTAACTGACATGCCAGCTCCAGACTTCAATTAAACTGATAGAAAGATTATGTATTCATCATATAAATATCAGGCACAATCCCTCCCATTAGGGGTTTAGTATCAGACCATCATAATATATATGAGAACAACAAAACCCGTGCCATGCCAACAACTGGTTTTAAATAAATGTGTTTAGTTCAGATGCAAAGACCCTATAAGTGAATCAATTTTAACGCCAAAATATGCAATTTTTAATGACCTGACATCAGTATCGTAACTATATCCCTTATTAATAAAACTATTTAAAGGTTTTGTTAGCTTCTAAGGTGAATACTGACATGTTTGTGCTTTATAAAGAATATTTCCATAAAAAAATGGATGGGAAATACCTGAACGTATATGAAATCTACATTTTGAGCTATATTTACGAATGATGTCCTTATACTGATGATAAAATTGGGTAAATGTTTTGACATATAATTTATACGTCTTATATTACAAAAAATACTATAAAGCAACTCATTTTCTTTTAAATTGCAAATGCAGGAAACACTTTACAATATTTTGTTTGAACATTTATATATTAAGTATATACTGATTTTTATTGATACATTTTCTATAATTCATTCGGTACCAAAAGTATGGTTAGCCAAACATACAAAGCAGGAAAGCAAAAAGGTTTGATTATTACTTATCTGTATTTGGTAAAAACGTTTAGAATTTTAGGTTTTCAACGCACTTTATTTTATTGTTAAATCTGTTTTATTCGAGCGTCACTGATAATTCTTTTGTAGACAAGTAGTGCGTCTGGCGTTTACCGTTTCAAGCTTGATATCTTCTGGGATGTTTTCGTTTAAACAGAACAACCAAAACTTTCTGACTTAAATATGTTGGTAAATCATTTAAGTATCAGTAGATTTTCCTGATTGAAAATTTAGACTTCCATTTTTGCGGCAATATAGGAGTATTAACTGGACTTTAAATAAAATGTACACAATGTAAATTCATAATTAAAAAAAAACAACATATATCTGTGAATTCATATTATATAAGTTATACTTACGATCATTATTCAGTGGTTTGATCCTTTTGGAGTCACGTATAGGTTGAAAACTATTAGATGTATTTTCTTTTGATTTCTGTATGCATGTATCATTCTAAAAAGATATCAATGACTGGTTTATAAATAGATACTAGCCACAAAAGTGCACTATACCTGTATACATACGGTCGTCGCAATGGACGCGAAGGATGACATAACAGATACATATTGAACACATTACAGAACAGGGATTCTCAATGCTCGTCTGTTTCGTACTTTATCTGGATTTTAATAACTTGTCTAATTTGAACGTCAAGATGAAACGCGCGTCTGGCGTACACCGTTTTAATGTTGACATCTATGATGAGTTTGCTGATTTATGAGTGTCCAAAACGTTTAGCCTCGACCATACTAGCTTGAAGTAATTCCACGCCATGGTCATGTGCACTTATATTAGTATCATACTTTAATACTATTATTTATATGGAATATGATGTTTATTGATGTTTGTGAAAAGAACAATAATTACTTTAAAAAAAATTGCTTCGTCAGTCAGTCGTACGGCAATTAACATGTGTGATAACACAGAAAAAAATGTTTCATAGGATATGTGTTCATTTTTTCTGCTTTAAGTGTCTTCTCTATAGCTGACGTTTAGAAATAATCGAAGATGATATAAAAATAAAAATATGATCATCGACTTCGTGTTTACGTTATACATAGTTTTGGTGATTATCTAGGATAAGAATTACAACAAAACATAACAAAGTGCAACTCGTCAAAGATGTACATAAAATTTAACCAAAATGTTTGACAAAGCCCATTTACTTCTACTTGACCATATAATTTTATATTTGATACGTCTGTTGAATTCAGCTAATCCATAATCTGTAATTAAACTGCTATTATATGCTTAAAGGAATACGATATTTAAACGATAAACAAAATATACCTTTGTGACTATAATTATATAGTACGATAAGTGCTATATTCTACCCCGTAATTAGTCCATAAGCTCAAAATGAAAAGAATTTCAAAGTGAGTTTAATAAAAACCGTTGAACTTTCCACCCAAACTAGGTCAAAAGAGGCATTTTGGTGACAGCTGACAACATCCATTTGGTTTTACAATACATCTTTTGTCCACACACCGGCAATATGGGACTGGTTTTAAAACCTATGGTAACTAGCGAGTTGTTATAAGATGTATTGGAAACTTTCAGAAATTGTTAATGTTGACGTAATAAGAAGATCGCTGACTATATAAACGAATACAATATATCGGTATTTGGTTTTCATCCAGTCATGTCTTATCGTTATATGCTACCATCTAATCAACACATTAAGCTTACAATTTTACATATATAATATTCCGTCAAATAAAAGGTTATCGTATTTTTATTGTTGACTATTCATTATTTCATACTTACCTTGCCTTTGATGACACATATAACTATCACTAATGCAAAGAGCAATACAACTAGAAAAGTGACAACTGTCCATAAAACCTTAATATTTGAGAAAACATCCCGACATGATGGTGGACACCCAGCTTGGTGTATCTGGAGAGGATTATCATCAGTCCCAGTTGCACGATATGCCATTATTTCGCTTTGAAATCAAACATGGTACAATACATCTAATTCATTACATGGTTAAAACAATAGTACTTTCTGTTTGCTACCTTATATTTGTAAATATAAAATTTTCAAGTTTTGTTTTATCCTATTATTTTAAGCCGTTGGGAAGTACAAACGCTAAATATGCGTTGAACGTCACAAAAAAATTGAGACTTTACAATATAATCATTCATAAAAACAAGGTTTAAGATGTACGTTAGTGAGGGAATTTCCAATATATTTTTACCAGATCTATATTTAACCATGACAGTGTTTAGGAATCAAGAAAATACATAAAAATAACAAATATTTGGAATTAATATTATCTTTGAAATCGACTAACATGTGTGATTGTAAATCGTAAATATTTTCGAATGTGTCGGGTTTTGGTGGTTAGTGTAGTCTGTTGTATTCTCAACTTTGATGTCGAGTTCGTTAATTTTTTGAATGTATTATTGTACAATGTTCAGGTTTCTCTCTTTTCATCCCTAATACCCATCAAACTAATAAATCGTCAGTAGAACGGATAAAAATACAAAAGCTTTATATGCTTTGAATGTCACGGAAGAAAATTGAGACTTTACAATATCTTCATAATGAGATTTAAAATGTATAATTGATGAGGTAAATTCCAATATATTTTTATCCTATCTATTTTTAACCATGATAGTGTATGAATTTCAGGTAAAGCCAATGCAAATATTTTAAATGAACAATAATTTTGACATCGACCCAAATGTGCGATTTGTACTAAGTTGTTTTTGCTTTAACAAACATTGTGTTGCTGGATCTCATTTTAATCTTTTTATTTACTATAATACAGTTTCTCAGGTTTCGTGATTTGCAAAACCAGTTCATTACTCATACCCATAAACAGATAAATCGTTTCTTTTAAATTTATTAAAAACCGTATTTGAGCATGCCAAAAACGTTATTGAAAAATTAATATGATGTGACATTTCACTTCAATTGTGAAGGTCGAATATGTATAAATAGATAGTCTAAATAATGGCTTATTTCAAACGAAATAGCACATTCTTATTTTCACGGTGATTTTGTTTACCGAGACTGGAAATTTAGATACGACTAAAGTGGTTAACAAAAAATATATGGAATAGTATTGTTATATACGAATGCACATTCACCGATCTATAATTTATCGATATCTATGTTTTGGCATTGAACAATATCATATTCTCCCAGACTGTATATGTTCACACCAGATACATATGTTGAATGTGCTCAATTTGGAGAGGTCATGCGATTCATTTAGACTTTGTTTAGTTTTTAATGGATCGATTAATGAGATTTGAACATAGCCTAACTTGCTTGAATTTAATACTAGTGCATCATTGCAACAAACATTTCAAAAAATCTTACAATCAATTCCTGTTTCTTTCTAAAGTATCGTCGTACCACGTGTTTTTGTACTATGCATATATGTTTTTAATGAAAGTTGTGACGTCTCAATACATTCTTGGTAGCTCGAATACCCATAATACGAGAGTATCTGTGTTAACAAATTTGATTACTAGTTTAGAAAACTAATCATTTGATGTAAATATCTCAATCATGTTCAAACGAAATACATTATGACCAAATTGACCCAATTATAGTATTTTAAGACCACAAAAAAGTTGAAGCGATTTTAACATTCAACAAGCTTTAGGAAAATACGTCCTGCATCCTGTCGCCGAAGAATAACTTTTCACTCATCTACATTTTTTAAACTCTTTTCTGAACCTCATAACTATTGTAGTCAACGGTTTATTTGCTCTCGTGATAATTACTGAGCTAATGATGATGAGTTTAATATGGCATCGGTATCATTATGTTTTCAGGAGGAGAATTCACGAAAAATATAAGATCAGTTTGATCAGGGTTGGAAATGCTTCCAGAAGTTTGTTATACTGGGTTATATGATTTTTAAAGCAATGTCTTTTTACACAGAATAGAAATGACATATTGTAGATTCATAGTATCATTCTTAAATATATACATTTTATGCAGATTCACATAATAATCAATGCTAGTCTTTTAAGAGAACAATTAGTCTGTATAGACAGATTCACATACTAATCAATGCTAGTCTTTTAAGAGAACAATTAGTCTGTATAGACAGATTCACATAATAAGCAATGCTAGTCTTTAAGAGAACAATTAGTCTGTATAGACAGATTCACATAATAATCAATGCTAGTCTTTGAAGAGAACAATTAGTCTGTACAGACAGATTCACATACTAATCAATGCTAGTCTTTTAAGAGAACAATTAGTCTGTATAGACAGATTCACATACTAATCAATGCTAGTCTTTTAAGAGAACAATTAGTCTGTATAGACAGATTCACATAATAATCAATGCTAGTCTTTGAAGAGAACAATTAGTCTGTATAGACAGATTCACATAATAATCAATGCTAGTCTTTTAAGAGAACAATTAGTCTGTATAGACAGAATACGAATACATTTGTTTCAATTTAGATTACCTTGTTTTATTCATTCCAAAGTTTGTAAATACATTTCAGGGTAGATCATTAGTCAATTGTAGAATTTAATTGATACATACAGTACAATTATTTTAATTGTTTAATAATTAAACGCTGTTCGAAAGTCGCAAATCAATTAAAAGAAAACAAATCAGGGTTACTAACTAAAATCAAGGGAAATACATCAATACACATCATATAGGGGACATATCATGAACACTTGTAGATATAAAAAGGCTAGTAAATAAAGGCAACAGTAGTATACCGCTGTTCAAAATCCATAAATCGATAGAGAAAAAACAAATCCGGGTTACAAACTTAAACTGAGGGAAACGTATCAAATATAAGAGAAGTACAACACAACAGAGACCCAACACCGAAACTTAACACACATAGAAACGAACTATAATGTAACAATGGCCATTTTCCTGACTTGGTACAGGGCATTTTATGAAAAAATGGTGGGTTGAACCTGGTTTTGTGGCATGCCAAACCTCCCGCTTTAATGGCAGTGTTAATTTTAACATTAAAATGACAATATTACACGACAGGGTTACAATAAATAAACAGATAAATAGGAGAAAATATAGGACAGAAAAACAAACGAATAATAGCCATCAAAAGGTAACAGGTTAAAAGGTATTTTTATACGTCAGACGTATACATATCTTTGTTAAAAAAAGCACTTAAAAATTTATGAGCAATGATGTGAGTTTGCTAAATTACAGTCGATTTCATTGAATGCGAAGCCAAAGGTAATATCTTTGATTAGCTAATTTGTTAGCTGAACCATGAAGCCATTGTTATGTCAGGTAAAATAACCTCCTTTAAGAGTAAACTAGTGCAGCAGATAACCAATCTTTCTGTCTGTTTGAATAGGCTACTTCGAAAGGAGGATAGAATACCTGACCTAATAATGACTTCACGGTTCAGCTAACAAGCAAGCTAACAAAAGATATTACCTATGGCTACACACTCAATGAAATCGGCTGTAAAGCAATGAACAACCTTGTCGAATAATCAATTAGTTTATTTATATATAATAGACTATTTACTCTAAATATGTTTATTTATTTTAAAAAAACACCAAAAAAACCCAACTTATTCTTACTTTACCACAAAAGACATAATGCAAATTTCAAATGCCGAAGAATGATTGTCTATAGATATTAAATGTATTGAGAAGACCTTGAACATTTTTCTCTATTTATGTTCATGTGTGTCTTAAAGTTAATGAACCAATAATTATTCAAATGTTTGATAATACCCTATATAGCTACAAAACAAGTTAACTTATAAATCAAAATGTAATGTCCTATATATATATATGTTTTAACATTGCAAGTGTAATTGATCATTGAATGCTCTTAAAGATTAAGAGCAGATTTTTTTTTATAATACCAAGTATTACCGGTAAACAACCCGGATTTCCCAATATTTACATCTTGGCTTAGTAATTCATCAAAGTCAAGTTTTTGCCAACACTTGGTCTGATCCGATTCTTATCATTGACGAAATAAAGCCATTATAAACTTAGCTACATTACTACAGAAATCGTCAATTTGAAAAATTTCCTTGTTAAGAAAACCATGCTTTGTGTCTTACAGAAATCTGTTTTTTGTTTCAACTTTGATAAGGATTATCATTGTTGCAATTTCTTTCAATGGCATATGTTGTAAAAATATTGAAATAGTTGGAAGAAATAATTCGTTGCCGAAATAGCATTTAGCAAAAAATAAAGTGAGAAGAGGTAACAATTGATTAAATTGAATATATTAGTAAAACTAGTTTTTGTATGAGATTGGACCAAGATAAGTTAAAACAAAATGAAACCTCCTGATGGATTGTACATGCCTACTATATGTTGGATTTACTAACTAAAAACATGTAGGTTTTTTCCTGAATCCCATTCGAAAAGTCGAAATGCACGAATTTAAAAATAAACAAAAAATTAGAAAAAAAAGTATTAAAAATTAAAACGATTGACACTACGTTTCTTAGTTTAGATATATGCAGCAATTAGTATGGTAAACCAATTTTTCTTATATAAGAATTTGTCATGAACCAAATAATAAACATCTTGCAATACATATGATAAGTTTATGTATCAATTATAATACATATTAAGAAACGAATGTCATTGAAGACAGAAGTTGTCAACCCGTAGTCAAATACGCCAACACCTTCAACTTCAGGTCAATATCGAGAGATTGTTCACTAGAAATAAGATTTCGCTTCAAATCAGGCAAATTCATTCCAAAAGACTCATTAAATGACTTTTCGCAAAGAGTTTCCAATCACAAACTTTGTTTTCAGAGGTAATTGCGAAGGATCAATTTTCATGTGCGTTTATCAATAAGAAAAAGTTAACATTTGTATCCGAGGTTTTATTTTGATTCCAAAAGCATAATGTAATTCTAATGCGTTGTTTACACATGAAACACTCAGAATACTGTTATTCTAAAAGTAATAAAAAAGATACATTGGCTAAAAAAAGTAAAAGGTTGTGAATACCAGTATTAGTTAGTCACTGAAAATGAAACATCTTGATCATCAGATCATGATTTTGATAGTGACATAACTAAATCTGAATTACCCATTGTAAGTGCGATCATATGTTTGCTTGATAAGAAACGAAAATTAAGATTACTGCTTTCATGTTTTTTGTTTTAAGTGTCCCTTAAATGATATGTCAGATAAGTGCTCGAAACACAGCAAAACAATTAAGTGTAACTTGAATTTTTTTCCACTGGGTGGGTACCATTTCAGTTTGAGGAATCGTTAGACACCGAGTGCACCATCAACCTGTTAGACAGTGCTTTTTCGAGAACATGGCTTATTTTATACATTTCTTACATCTTCCAAATCTGTTTGGTAATACAAAATCTCAATTACTATTACAAATCAAATCAAATCAAATCAAACATGTTTATTTTCTAATCAAAGGGCCCTTATAGGCATATCAATTACAAACAAATAAATCATAATCATAAATCATAATGGACAAAACATAAATACATGTTTAGAAACAATATGAAATTAAACATTATAATATGATTCATATAAAAACAAAAAAACAGTATACGACATTGTCAGTTCAGCAAAAGAAAGATAACTCTTCACCAAATATTATCATTAAAACCTGTATTAATTTTTACTTGATAGTATTATTTCTCACTTCTAAGTTTGAAGTCAAACATTTGCATAAAATTTTAATAAAATTATCATCATCATTTGTCATAATCCATATACATAGGTTTTGCGAATTAAGTATTCTTAGTTTTGGATATTCCATAAATAAATCAACAAGTAAAATGGTTCTTGAAGTTACATATAGAGGACATTCTAACAAAAAATGGAGTTCATCCTCAGTCACATTCAAATTACAATATTGACAAAGTCTTTCACATCGTGGAATATTCTCTAATTTACCTGACATGTTCAACCTGCGTTCATGACGACCAGTTTCAACTCTTAATTTGTGATTACTTAATCTAAATCTAAATTAAGTAAGAATTTGACAATTACCATTATTTAAAGAGGATAGATAGGTTTTTTTACCAAATGAGAATTTCAATTTAAAAGAAGTACTCAATTTACCTTTATCCTGTAAATAAGAATCTATGGTTACTTTTCAAGTCTTAAGAAACCTGTTTCGGAGACGTTGTTTAAGTGAATTTTTAAATTTATATTTATTTAAGGTTTTACAATAAGCCAAATTAAAGTTTAACTTTTCCACATAAAAGAGTATATAAGTGTACCAGGAATTATTACTTTTTTGTAAACTATGTAGATGCGTATACTCCTAATATACATTATTCAGTAGGTTTGATGGGGGAATTCTCTAGTCTGTACCAATACATGAAGATTTGATTTAACATGTCTATGTAAAGATGATATCTTCCTAGTTCTGTAAGAACTCCTATATTAGTGCACAATTTAGTAACACCAAGGATTTATTTACAAAATTTATGGTGAAGTTTTTCAAACTCCCAGTCCTTAAATATATCAAAGAGAGATGATGATTTTTTCTAAGGGGTTATATTAATAAAATAATAGGTTTAATACAATGATCAAATAAATGAAGAAAAGTACCAATACTAGAACTTGAGGATTTCAAGTCCCTACAGAGCTTAAAACAGGTTTTAAGACTTTTTTATAAAGTTGTTTTCTAACCTTAGTAAATTTACCAGTATTTTGACTTATAAGACCGAAGTATTTATATTGCTTTACAGGTGACCAGCATATAGTAGGCACGGTCTCTTCTCGTTATTTAAACTAACTGATTCTGACTTTTCCAGCAAAGTTTTTGGAATTTCATCTATGAAAAATTTAAATAAATTTGGACTTAAAACGTACCCCTGCGTACACCAACCCCTGATACAAATATTCTATAAAAATAATTACTTATATAACAAAGTTGTAGTTTTTACATAATATCAATGTGGATGACTTTATCGAAAGCTTTTCGAAAATCGACAAAACATGTGAATATTTTTTTATTTCCAGTCTTTAAATATTTTTCAATGATAAATCTTAGTACAAAAATATGGCGCTTTTTGGAGAATCCTATCTGGGTTCCGTAAATTATATTATTTTCATCTAAGAAAAGGTCAAATCTGTTGTTTAAAATAATATCAAATAGTTTTCCGATACAATTGTTTATAGCAATTCCCCTGTAATTTTCAGTTTTTTTTTCTATCATCTGCTTTGAATATTGGACAAATAAAACTCTTTGTTATATTTCACATGGCCATAAAAGTGCGAGGTCTGGCATGCCACAAAACCAGGTTCAACCCACCATTTTTTCCTTTAAAAAATCCCTTTACCAAGTCAGGAATATGGCCATTGTTATATTATAGTTCGTTTCTGTGTGTATTACATTATAACGTTGTGTCGTTTGTTTTCTCTTATTTTTGAGTGTAAATTCACATTGCGATAAGACGTGTCACGATACTTGTCTATCCTAAATTCATGTATTTGGTTTTGATGTTATATATATATGTTATATTTGTTATTCTCGTGGGATTTTGTCTATGTGTGTTACATTTTAGTGTTATGTCGTTGTTCTCCTCTTATATTTAATGCGTTTCCTCCGTTTTAGTTTGTTACCCCGATTTGTTTTTTGTCCATGGATTTATGAGTTTTGAACAGCGGTATACTACTGTTGCCTTTATTTGACCATTAACTTGTATATATACCGGAGGTGGAAACTGCAGTGAAAAGTTTTAGTAATATTGTATTAATAAAAGATTGAGATTCCTTAAGGTGGTACCCAACACCTTCACTAAAATTAATTTGGCTCGTTTAATTTTCATAATATTTTGACAAAGTACTTATTTCGATCCTTTGACAAAAATCTAAAAATTTCAAAAAATTTGAACCAACCTTTTTATCAAAAAACTTACACTGGTTATATAGCAGTTTGACAAACGCTGATTTTGATCATTGAGAAGCTTAATATTCATTTAACAACACAACGTAATTAAAAAGTTTATCTGATTTTATAGAGTTATCTCCCTGTAGTGTTAGGTACCTCCTGAAGCATCTCATTGCTAATATTATCTTATCCAGGACTTTTGTCCGTTTTAAGCTTTTTAAATGCTTTATTTAGTTCAGCTTCTGAATATTTTGTTATCTAACAGTGTGAAGCTGGTTATATTATTTTCAAGTAACTTTAATGTCACTTCAATCAATTTTATTTGATCATGTTTATCTATTGGAATAGATGCTAAAGAAGCAAAATATTTGTATCAGGTTTCACCATCAATATTATTTTCTGGCTTATCCATTTTCTCATTTCGTAGGAGGTTCATAAGTTTTCAAATTTTCTAGACGATTTAGAATTACATTTTTAAATTCCAATTTTTTATACTTTCTAAGTTTCGCATACTTTTTATATGTTTCGAAAAACGACCAACTAATGAAAGGGTCTTTATGATATTTATTCATTAGTGCAGCTTTTCCATCAACATTTTTTTTAACGATGTCAGTTCTTGATCAAACCATTTTTTATAAGTTTTTACTGTTTTCTTTTTTTTCTTAAGGGTGATTTTACAAACTTTTTAAAAAGTGAATGGATTGTTTTAGTTGCTTGGTTTATACCAGCTGAATCAAAACTTATATCTTCTGTTATAAAGTTCTTAAACTCATTATTTATAGCGTGATGAGCAAAGGCATTTTGAAAACTTATTAATTTTTCCTCATTCCACTCCTATCTTGTTGGGAAATCTCTTAAATTTGAGTAAATGTTCTCGTTTGTGAATGAGGCTAATAACTTAAATTGCTGGTGGACGATTCGTCCCCGAGGGTATCACCAGCCCAGTAGTCAACACTTCGGTGTTGACATGAATATCAATAATGTGGTTTTTTTTTTTTTAATAAATTTTCTGTAAACAAAAGTTTAGATTTTTCGAAACACCAAGGATTTTCTTATTCCAGGCACAGATTTCCTCAGCCGTATTTGGCACAACTTTTTGGAATTTTGGATCCTCAATGCTCTTCAACTTTGTAATTGTTTGGCTTTATAAATATTTTAATATGAGCGTCACTGATGAGTCTTATGTAGACGAAACACGCGTCTGGCGTACTAAATTATAATCCTGGTACCTTTGGTAACTATTTACACCACTGGGTCGATGCCACTGCTGGTGGACGATTCGTCCCCGAGGGTATCACCAGCCTAGTAGTCAACACTTCGGTGTTGACATGAATATCAATAATTTGGTCATTTTTTTTTTAATAAATTTCCTGTTAACAAAAGTTTAAATTTTTCGAAAAACTAAGGATTTTCTTATTCCAGGCATAGATTTCCTTAGCCGTATTTGGCACAACTTTTTGGAATTTTGGATCCTCAATGCTCTTCAGCTTTGTAATTGTTTGGCTTTATAAATATTTTAATATGAGCGTCACTGATGAGTCTTATGTAGACGAAACACGCGTCTGGCGTACTTAATTATAATCCTGGTACCTTTGGTAACTATTTACACCACTGGGTCGATGCCACTGCTGGTGGACGATTCGTCCCCGAGGGTATCACCAGCCCAGTAGTCAACACTTCGGTGTTGACATGAATATCAATAATTTGGTCATTTTTTTTTTTTTATAAATTTCCTGTTAACAAAAGTTTAAATTTTTCGAAAAACTACGGATTTTCTTATTCCAGGCATAGATTTCCTAAGCCGTATTTGGCACAACTTTTTTTGAATTTTGGATCCTCAATGCTCTTCAACTTTGTAATTGTTTGGCTTTATAAATATTTTGATATGAGCGTCACTGATGAGTCTTATGTAGACGAAACGCGCGTCTGGCGTACTAAATTATAATCCTGGTACCTTTGATAACTATTAAATAGTTAACAGTGGCAATCTGAAAAAGTTGCCTTGAAATCTGATACAGACATATATAAATTGGTTACAAAATAATTGTTCTGATGCTAACACATAATCAACTACAATACAACCATTATACTTAAAACATGTATGCTTGCCAGTGCTATTATCTAATATTCTCCCGTTCAAGATACGGATTTGATTACATATATTAAAATCAAGAAGATCTTTCCCTCTAGAATCTACAGTATTATCGCAGCTGACTCTTCTCTCATTCAAAATATCAATGTTATAATTGCTGTTGTTTAATGAAATGTGGTTGGTATTGTTCCTTCAATAAAAAGTAAAATCACAATTATTTCCAGTTCGGGCGTTAAAATCGCCAAGCAATATGATTTCTCCCTTTTTTCCATATTTACATGATTGATCTCTATTTTAAGAGCATTCCTGATGAAGGATAACCAAGAAAATCGTTTGAGACGAACGAAATTAATCAAGTGTTGTTTTCGTTTTTTTGGCACTTGTTTAAAAACTATGTTAGTGGACTGGGTTGTCATCAGCAAGGAAGAACAGACGTGTCTCGAGACAGAAATGCTTAAAAAAAAGCACACGTCTTAAATTGGTCGTTAATCAGTTATAATGTATACAGAAAGTTAGAAAATGACGTAGGCAACCAAACAACTGTACTTTCTTTTAAATATTAAACATACCATAGTAAATATTTGCAAATTTACTGCTTTAGTTAGAGGGACTTTACTTTTACCATTATTTCGGTAAAAGGATATTTCTATATAGCATATGAAATTATTAGAAACATTCTTGAATAAAAACAACTTGCCTTTTTTTTAATGATAACTTTTTTTTAATATTGTTTTCATTGCCTCCAGTGTTATTAGGCGAACTTTGATCGCCCTCGATAAGACCTAGCTGAAATAGAAAAAAATAAAAGTTGCAGATTAGGGTGTATAGGTGGGGTTCGTGTTGTTTATTCTTTAGTTTTCTATGTTGTGTCGTGTGTACTATTGTTTGTCTATTTTTCCTTTTTATTTTTAGCCATGGCGTTGTTAGTTTGTTTTCGATTTATGAGTTTGACTGTCCCTCTGGTATCTTTCGTCCCTCTTTGATGCAGTTATTATATCTAAACATCTTGTTTGTCACAACTTCCTCCTTCTTTTATCAACACTTCGGTGCCTTTGTAAAAAATATTAAAAATACGCAATGGGTCTCAAACGTTTTATAATCACCAATTCCAAATAAACAGTACAAGTTATTTACTGGAAATCAATAAAACATTTACACGCCATAGATATCAGTGTTTATTCTAATTATAAGTTTATATGAAGTATTGTGAATGTTGTTAAAGATTAACATGAACAATACATGAACTATACACAAAAAACATCAGAACTGTGATATCAAGTCTCCATTTACATGTAGTAACTATGACCTTGACATTATGATCATGATTATAATGAAAATTTCTCGAAATCGGTACGGTAAAAGTTTCTAATTTTTTTTTAGGATGGAACAATATGTAAAGTTAAATTTAAGTGTCAATTTTGAATGCTCTGCTAAAATATTTATTTTTGAACTGGTGAAGATATAAGATTGAAAATTTTAGACTTTTCTCCTTTTTCTATTATTAGTAACAATAACACATTTCTCAAAATAGAATAGCAGAAATACAATTTAATTTTTTTTTAATTTGACAAGGTTATGTGAAAGGTTCATTTTGAAAGATAGATTAGTAAATTATACTATATAGGTTTCTTAAAATTACATACTATTTAAACCCCTAATTTGGCATTTGAGGACAAAAAAGAGGGGCACTGTAATCCAGATCTGTTATTAACATCAAATATTTTGCGGATTTTTATTTCATAGAAAGAACTCTTAGACTCCGTACTTACAATCCTTGATAAAAATGTAAATTATTTTGCATGTTGTTTATTTGCTAATTATAGGCTGAAACAAATCATCGAATATTTATTTTCCTTGTACTATTTTTATATATTTTTTAACCAAGGGCCTATCTTTATAATCCGACTATCGTGTAAAAAGGAAAACAGTATTTGATACACGCATACTTCAATAGTGACCATAAAGACATTTGAATGAGTGAGAATCACAAAACAAACGATATATGATATCTCATCTCATTCAATTCCTGTAAAACGAAGGTCTCAGTATATAGGAAAACACCATAGAAGGTGTATTATAGGAGTGTCATGGTTTTGAACATACATATATTTAGCTACATATAACACCCCGATAGCTACATAAATAGCATGGAATGAGAATTGAATTTTAGTATATGTTCCTCTTGTTGTTGTATTTATATTTACCTCTGTGTTTTAAAAACAGTCGTTGTTTTCTGAATCGTTCAAAACATTTACTTTTGCTGTGGCATTTTCTATAACAACTGCACCAAAGTCGATAGAATCGTGTTTTATTACAGGTCAATTTATATCCTTAAAAATAAATATAATTACATTAATCACGAGAAAAATACGAATACTATTTTATTCTTACGGTGAAAGGATACATTTGCACACATCGGACCTAATTTTACAAAATCATAACATATGCAATTGTTTAATTTGCATACAAAGCGAGAACCCAAGTTCATCTAATGTCTCGTTTCAATTAATGTTTCATTTATAGTTCTCTCAAAAGGAGACTATTTTATATCCTGGGTATAACTGTAAAATCATCATTTAAGAAATACTAGATGACAACAAATAACATTCAAGTTAATACCAGATTGCGTTACTGTAAACTGGTCAGCAATAGTTTTCAATATTTGCTGTCAAGTTTGTCACTTGAAGATGATTCATATGAAATAGAAGAATGTCGTTGATATAACGAACTAGATAGTCTATTTATTTAAGAGTGTATAGTAAACATGTTCTTCTTTTTGTGCGTTAGAATGCACGCACTTTACCTTTTGATTCTCAGAACCTCAAACTGCTTAGATATGTTTAAGGCAAGTGTTGAAAACAATAACGATACACATTCTGTCAATAGATGCAGTTACTGTGGATTAATTCTTTTCCGTGGGTTCCAATTTTCGTGGTGTCAGGAAAACTTGCATATTCGTGGATATTTAATTTCCTGGTTTTGGAAAAGTTTGCATACATTCCTTAAGAATTTCTTTAATTCGTTGAAGATGCAAATTCGTGGTTTTTCTGTACCCACGAAATCAATGAAAATTGGTACCCAACGAATGTTAATGAATCAACAGTATTAATGCTTAATCATCGCGTCCTTAGTGCAAGAGAAATCTATTAATCAGTTAGACTAAACAGTTAAATAAATAGTACCTACCTATTCCATTGTAATGAAATATGCTCCGTCTTATTTTAAATCCGTGGTATCTGTTGTAGTATACTAGTCCGTACTTTCCACCACTGTAAATGGCAGGGCCTATATATAGAAGTTTTAGTGCATTATACATTGTCATCACAGATAAAAACCGATGTTGTAAGTTGTTCTTATGCTGTAATTGAATAATTAGTTATCAAAAGTACCAGGATTATTGTTTAGTACGCCAGACGCGCGTTTCGTCTACATATGACTCATCAGTGACGCTCATATCAAAATAGTTATAAAGCCAAACGAGTACAAAGTTGAAGAGCATTGAGGATCCAAAATTCAAAAAAGTTGTGCCAAATACGGCTAAGGTAATCTAACCATTTACATCTAGAATGATATTAGAGTAGACAAAATATATGTGAAAACCATGCAACTTGTTATCAACTTCTTTGCTTTAATTATTCTAATAATTGAAATCATTATCAGCATTAAAAAAAAGCATATTCTTATACTCACTAGAAACCTTCTTAGTATAATTGACATCGATGTTATACCCATATGTAGCAACTGTAAAAATAATACATTACTAATTACAATGAATTATCGCTTGTATTGTCGTCCGTGTTTGTATTATATATATATTTATTCTCTCGAAAAGGTGATCTGAATCGTAGACAGAAGAATATAGCTGTGTGCCATGTTTAATTAGAGGTAAATGAATAAAATGAAAAATCATCATGCTGTTATATGTTTAATTTTTTTTTCGTGTTCGCAAATTAATACAGTACCGGTAATCATTCTGTTCAGGCTTACCGGTGGTATAGACGTATTTACACTTGTATGCACATTTGTCCGCCATTACGTAAAATCACACAGGTTCCTGTAAACTTTGACATCACAATTTAAATTATTTGACGTCACAATTTAAAAGTGATTGTTGCTTGACGTCAAAAGGTGATTCGGAGTAGATCTAAGGTCATTCGGAGGCAAGATCCAGCTAAATACCAAAAGTGTAAATACGTTTATTGGTCAAACAAAGTTTGTTCGTTTTAAAACTGAGTATTATGTAACTTACATTTATAATGGTAAATGATTGATAACAGGAGGAATCGACAAATAACTTCAAAAAACACCATCAGTGAGTCACACGTCAAGGATGCAATAGCATAATTAAACAGTTATCAATACATTTATTTTATTTCAACGGTACGTGTCAACCCCAACCCAATGAACCTGGAAAAAGCTGATTACTAAATCAAAAGAGGACTATCATAGATATGCAAAATCCAAATTTTTCTAAATAACAAACCACATTTGCAACGACAAAAGACAATCACAAGTTACTTTTAATAAAAAATAATTTCACAACTGTTAAAGGGGTATACCTGCCAAATTGCTATGCACTGATTTGACTCAAATCTAATATTTGATTTATTTCATACTAAAACGTATATTTGAATTACAAAATGTGCAAAATTAACAATTAACAATGCATGCCATGGTTCGATTATATGTAACAATATGTGTATTTTTGTCTAAACGTCATCAATTATCCTTCGAAGACTGCCAATGGCAACATATCCCGATATAAATATAAATATAAATAGCGGCCACGTGCAATTTAATATTTGTAGGTTTGTTCAATTTCATATGGTGGGCACAAAGTATCTTTATCATCGATTTTACCTATATACAAATGATTTTTGTATCGATCAAATCAGTCAATCAATCTGTCCATCCTTGTATCATTTTATTATTCCTTTTAATTACCGAATACATGCGTAGCACAACTCAAACTTTTAACTTGTTTGCATCTGTTCTAAGTCAGGAACTTGATGATCAGTAATTGTCGCGTTTGTTGATGTGGTTCATACGTGTTTCTCGTTTTACTTCAAGAGTAGGTCGTTGGTTTTCCTGTTTGAATGGTTTTACACTTTAAACTAGTAATTTTTGGGCCGTTTATAGCTTGCTGTTTAATGCGAGCCATTGCTCCGTGTTGAAACTCGTACTTTGACCTACAATGGTTTACTTTTACAAATTGTGACTTGGATGGAGAGTTGTCTCATTGGCGCAAATACCACATCTTCTTATATGAATTTAAAGATATAATTTAAGGTCACACGCATACGGCTTCAATGAGGTTAAAATTATTCTCTTTCAAATGAATAAATAATTAGCGATGGTTTTTTTTTTTGGCTTATTAGGATTTTGAAAAAATTAAACTTTATTGGCATTTAAAAGCGAATTATTATTTTACTATACCACTTTCAGTAATGATCGAACAAAAGAAAATTATATTTTATTTTTTTATATCTCGTAGCTAATACCCCTTAAACAGAAACTCACATATATTGATACAGATAATTTAAAGGAATTTGTATCTCAATGAGTTCGAAATAGCTAATTTGTATTGAATATTAAATTAGACCGCGGTTTACTATTTGAAATTGCAAGAGGATATTTCTGTCATATGTTCTCCCATTTATTTGTATTGTAGTCTTGTCATGTAATGTTGTCATTTTAATGTTATATTTAACATTGCCATAAAAGCGGGAGGTTTTGCGTGCCACAAAACCAGATTCAACCCACCATTTTTTCCTTAAAATGTCTTGTACCAAGTCAGGAAAAAATAGCAACTAATTACATAACAATTAATTGTGTAATAATTATGTCATAATGAAATTATCACAATTTGAAAGATTAATCTTTCTTTTATCTTTTGGTACCTCATTTATAAAATATAAAGAAGGATGAAATGAATTACATCAGTTTAAAGTTGTCTGATTGGGATGCAAAATCTTTGGATTGTGCTAGCTTAAATACGTATGTATTGGTATTCCAAACATAATAGCCAAAATTTAGCAAGTAACAATTGAAAAACCAATTTTTATTTTGTTTAAACAATGCAGAAGTTTTGAATAATTACTACACACACAAGAACACATTCTTAAAAATCAGTTTGTTGATTATAATTTGAAGGAAACGAAATGTATCATTCAAATAAACTTTTAACTTGTACAATTTTGCTAGATAAACGAAAATATTGCATGTATCGAAGATATATTCTTCGAGTCATGATAATTAGATGAAACCAAATGTGGAGGGAAAATAATGAAAAATTACCTGTAGCGATGACCACTAGTAGCAAAACATACATTCCTTGAGCCATGTTGAATGATATGCTGTTACAATTCTATCGATAACTTATATACTAAATGGTCTGTGCCATATGTTACCATGTAAACGATGAAATGCATGAAGTAACTGTTTGAACTTTTCAATAATCTCGTACACAATGCATTACATGTGATAAATGGAATATAGTTTATCGCTCTGACATTTTTTTCTTCCACTTCATTAACTATTTAAAATACTCTGAACATTTGATTTATAAAGTAGGAATATTTTTTATTGATTCACCTTAATCGAATACACAGTAAACCATGTTTGACATTTTTTCGCAGCATCATATTATGTGCAATGTTTGACAGGACCTTGTCATAAAACCTTTGTTTCTTTCCGCTATAAAATTAGAAATATATCGGTGCAATTTTCACTAGTCGGTCAACACTAAAAGAAAATATAATTGTAGTTTCATTTCCAAATGATATGTCTTAAATAAATTCTTGGCAAGAGAAAAAAATCCCACTTTGGTGTGTGGTTTAACCTTGACATGAGCAATTGCACACAAACATTTAGATGTGTTTTCTTTAGTTTTTCTACACAATCGTTATTTTCTCATCCGTCTTCTTAAAACAATTCCCTCTGGCAAAGTTGACCTCAGAAGAATTTGGCTATTTTTATAGGTTCTTTTTGGTCTGATAGCACTTTAACTGTTTCATTTCTTATACATACTTTGCTTTCAAGTATTCGGCTTTCAGCGTTCCTAAGGTAGTTAATTCCAGCGTTCCTAAGGTAGTTAATTCAAGCATGCAATTTATAACGTTTTGATCTTCTGTTGTTTTTTAGTTTTTGCCTTTTTCTTTGGTGTAAAATGTAACACTTTCATAGACTCAGTTTCAAGAAAAATGCTTGATAACATGTTTCGTGTTTGTTTTTATTGTGATTAAGATTTTAACACATTGTACCCCTAATTTTTACATTTATACAGTTTTTGTACCTATTAAGTTGTTTTGTTTTGCGTACAAATTGTTGTCAGTAAAATGAAATTTTTAAACGACTGTCATACAAGGCCCCCCCATACAGTAGGAATTTTTGCTGGCTATATGGCAAGGTTTAATACACCATTTTATACATGAGAAAATGGCTGTACCAAGTCGGGGGAAATGATAGTTGTTAACCATAAGTTTGATGTGTATGAGTTTTGATTTTGCTATTTGATTAGGGACTTTCCGTTTTGAATTTTCTTCTGTGTTTTGTTGTTTTACTTCTTAGGGCATCGAGATGGAATACCAGTGTACTGAACTAAAAATGTGAAGTCACACAAACACATTAATTAATTCATTCATTTTCTCGTCTAATATCAGTGAAAAACTACTAGAAATAATCTCATAGATATGAGGCTGGTAATGTAATGCACCACACAATTACCGTGAGTGACGTCATAAATTATGTAAATAATAAAGTACGAAGTTGAAGAGCATTCAGGTCCAGATGGAAAAATAGAGTTAAGTGCTTCTTTGGAAAAAAAATTACATGAAATACGTGTTCCCAAATGTTTCTCGCAAAATGCGTGGAAAGAATTGCATGTTAACAATTTTGCACTAATAACATGTACTGCATTTCAAACATAACATGATTATTATGGTTGTTTGACGAAATATTTTATTCAAAGGCCATATAAAAGTACGATGTGTTCGGAAAAGAGTTATTCATGACAAACTAACATATTCTGTAACTTTAATTTTTCTTATTTCAGCTAACTCTTATCCATATGGACCGAAGAATATTGTTTTTTGCAAGAAAGCAAAATAATACCACAAAAAAAGAGATTCACTCACAAGAGGCAAGTTGTGATATTCATGAATACTTTTGATAATTTCATCGTGGGATACTTTTAGTTAAATTCCGAAGAAAATTAACACAGTGAAATGAACAATGAAAATAGTACAGATTTGACTGTCCGTCTGCTATCTTTCGTACCTTTTTTGCAAAATACGAATAATTTATCTCGAATAGATTCTGCATTAAACACATAATTGGGTAAAAGAATCTTATAAAGTCAAGACTTCGTAGAAGGAGTCCATTATAATTCCGGCGCGTAGACTTTTTAAAAGATCTTGTTCGAGTGATCATTTTGCTATTCACAAGTTTACTCTGTCTATTGTTTATTCTGCAAAGAGGTTGTAAACAACTTCATTCGATAACAATCTCTCCTATTAGCAGTGAAGAATCGATATCGGCTTTTTATTCAAATCATACAAGTATACCCCTTTTGAACGATATTAACCGATAAAGAATTCAGACTTTAGTATATAGCGTAAACATCGGAACTAAAGAACATCAACAATAAACAACATTGAAACTAGTCATAAGCGGATAATATACCCAAGATTCCCACCCATTTGGATTTATTTATTGTCATGGATGCCAATTCAATTTAAAGTTTTATTTACAGTCGATATTCAGTGAACATAATGCATGAGCTCCCATAATCTATTCAAATCGACTTAATAACAAAAGACATACACACATGAAAAAAAAATCATGAACAAAAACCAAATTTTAAGTAGTAATGCATGAAATGTTTACAAAAATGTCAAATACATTAAAAAGCACAACTTAAGTATTATATTAATGTTTTTAGAATACAATAGATTTTGAATTATAGAAAAAAAAGTAGAACATTGAGATAGAAAAAAAAATCTGTATTTTACACAGTCATACAGTGTGATAAAATAACGATCAAAAAGCAAGGATACAAATTTTCGTAAATCGAGAAAAATCTGTTATGGACATTTTTTTTTTTTTTTTTGTCAAAGTCTGCATATAAGTCTACTATGTATAGACAATTTGTATTGCCTTGTATATTTATACTCATGGTACGTATTAGAAGCAGTGAAAATCCAGATGATGATAAAAAAAAAAATAACAGGTTCTTATAGAAATTATAATTTTAAATGCAAATATTTCTTACCAAAAACTATCATTATGATTAATTTTCAAAATGATTAATTATAGCTCGAAATTATTTTAAGAATTGTGGCATTCCAAATTGCGATGTGACCATCTTTTTCTTTACAACTATCACTTATTTCTATTAATAAGATGCTAGGCGTAGGTATTGTAATGGAATATCGTGTACAGTGCTCAAAGCAGACAGGAGAACAATTTCCATCAGTTCCGGCACAATCAAACTTAAAGTGATAATCAGTTTTATTTAAGGAGCAAATGCGTTTCACTTCTCCACCGTCGTGAAAATCACATTTTAAAGTGTATTCGCCTTTAAAGGGAAGAAAACACTTCATGGTGCTCACTTGACTTCGTGGAAACGGAATCTGGCAAAAAGCTATAAAAAAGAATAACATCATTTTAGACTTGTCGAAAAACAAATACTCCAGAGTTTATAGTTTCCATCAAATAAAAAAGGCACCAAATGATAGCATTTTTCAGTCGTTGTAAATTGTATTTAGTTTGTAAATATATACTGCTAATATTTTTATCATAACTATTTCCTCAAGTCCATTTAGAAAATGAAATATTTAGTTAATTCAACAGATATGTTCAAATTGTCAATAGACATTCCAGTCCTCTTTTCCTCAAATGTGACCTACCGAATACTTATCACTTAGTTTCAGTGATTATGTCACATGTGGAGCAGGATTTGCCATGCCTTCCGGAGCACATGAAATCATTTCCTTTTTTTGTAGGATTAGTGTTGTTCAGTCTACAGTTTCGATGTTGCGTGTTGTATATATATTGTTGTAACTTCTTTTTGCTTTCTTTTGATCATTGCATTGTGTGTTCGTTATTTACCTATAAGTTTGAATATACCTTTGGTATGTACTGCCTTTTTTTTAAAAATATCAATCACAATTCTGATATCAATGTATCTTATTCTTTTTTAAAAAGTAAAATTATAAAATACTGAACTCCGAGGAAAATTCAAAACGGAAAGTCCCAAATCAAGGGGCAAAATCAAAAGTTCAAATACATCAAACGAATAGATTGAGTTATTTGAATAACAAATAGCCTGATCAACTTGACTTTGGTGTTAATTATGTATGACCAAATGATATAAATAAAAATGCAGTGAAATTCTGTTTAAACAAATAATATACAGAGGTAGTTTGAAACACTTACGTTCTGAGTGTAATATATTGTACTCATGCATCTGTGAGCATTCTGCACGATTGGAAAGATGGTGTGTATTATTGGTAGCATTGCAATTATTATCCTACAAAATAAAAAAAATACATAGATTACATTTTGATAATTCTATTTAGCCAAATTTTTATAATTGATCGATGGTATTTAGCAGGAATTAGGCATAATTACTTAAGAATATGACATCCTGACCCTTTGAAAAATTGTGCACGCTTAAAGTGTATATTAAGAGGTATTAAACAGTCTCGGAATAATGTCAAACAAAAGAGATTACCTATTACATCTCGAATTTTGAAACGATTGTGTTATATGTTAAAGCAAGGAGTTTTTTCTCTATTCGTTGACTTAATGTTACAGTGTTCATTTAATCTAGCTTTTTTTTGGATTTCTCCGATGTGGTGAATTTACGTATAGTAGTAAAATTGCCAAACAGGACACACTATTAGTTCAAAATATTGATTTAGACATAAATTTTCAAAATGTCACTTTACATCTATATTCCTCCAAATGTGACCCATTTCGAGAAGGTATTAATATTACTATTTTTGAAAATGATACTTTCAACCCAGTTGATTTGATGGGAAGAAATATACAAGTACGAAAAAATTATGGAGGTAGACCAGATTCTTATTTATTTGTTAATGATGAGTATAATAACGCTCCTTTGTCTAGAGATATATTTATATCTCTGCTTCGAGAGTCGCTGTTCAGATTACGGTATAATGATAGTAAATTTTGTGGTCCTTCCTTTCTAATTGGTGCTGCGACATCAGCAGCAGCGGCAGGGGTTGAGGACCACATTATTCAGACTTTAGGTAGATGTTCATCCGATTGTTATATACGTTACATTAGAATAGACCCAAACACTGTTTGCAAAGCACAAAGCAATATATGTTGTTCTTAAATTGGTATACATGTTTTGTACTATATATTTTTTAACTACAATTTGTTAATTTTTTTTTTTTTGGTATGGTAGTTATTTTATTTTATTTATTTTCATTTTCATATATGAAATTCTATTCAAGTACTTATTCTTTTAATGGTATATTGAATAATTTTTATTATCATTATTTTTTTTATTTTTTTTGTTGTTGTTCAACTTTATAAATATGTATATGTATCATTTATTGGGGGCTTTCACTCGTGCTACTCGTTCAATTTGGCCTACTTAATTTCGGGGAAATTATTTTGCCCCAATTCATTAACACATTTTATAATTATTTAGGCTTTGTTTTATTTAAGGATGATAATAAAGTTATTTTTTGTACCTGTTGGATTCTACCGCAGGAATTCGCATTTTTAAAATTTATACTTGTCTTGGCTCTACCTGTCAGGTTCTAGTAGTACCTGTAGGGATCTACCGCAGGAATTCTCAGTTTTCAAAATTCATACTTGTCTGGGCTCTACTACTCAGGTTCTAAAAGTATCTGTTGGGATCTACCGCAGGAATTCTCAGTTTTCAAAATTATACCTGTCTTGGCTCTACCAGTCAGGTTTCTAAAATAAATTTTTCACCTGTCAGGGCTCTACTGTAGGTTCTTAAAATTGCATAATTTAGACAATTTACTTTTTAATAAATTTAAAATTATTTTGAGTAGGTAGTGTTTTCATTTGGTTATTTTAATTAGTTTTATTGTAAGTTTAGCGAGTAGCCCCCTAGAAAGCCAAATGATACATTTATTATTATTTTCATAATTATGTATTCAGTATAATAGATTAAAAAATGATTGTGAATATGATATTAGTATACTGTGTATACAATGGTGTCTTAGTATTTTAGTTCGTTAATAAAATTAGAATAGTTATTATACGTTTTGCGTATGATATCAAGTATCCAGTATGGCAGAATAAATGTTCCATTCTAGTTGAACATTTCCTTTTCTACCCTTAGTATCTATAGTCGTATAGATAATGTGGTATGATTCATGAGACTAGTTATTGTCTATAAGGATACATCAACTGTTCTTGTGGTATTGTATATGAGAATGTTTAGGTTTTGGTGGAGACTTCTACTTGTTCTATGTGGTATGGTACATGAGACTTATTAATGTTCTTTAGAAGATATTTACGTTTCTATGTGGTATGGCATATGAGAATTTGTAGCAATTATTAGGAGACATCTATTGTGTCTTGATGTATGGTATATGAGACTTGTTAGTGTTCTTTAGAAGACATCTACTGTTGTATTGTTATGGTATATGAGACTCGTCAGTGTTCAAGGAGACTTCAACTGTTCTGACAGTTATAGGTATAAATGGTAATTTAAACATTAAATTATAGTTTATACATATTTTGATAAATTCCTTGGGTATGAACTTCCCCTGGTTTTATTTTCATTAATGATAAGGTCAGCTTGTCAGCTTGGCAGTTTTGTTTTGTTTAAGAGACTAAGGGATAGGTATTAGATCGTAGATAGGAAACAGGTTGATGACAGCATAGGTGTTATCAGAGAAACATCGGTATATAATTTTGATAGGATGGTCTGTTGTTGTTTGATCATTGCACTGTTAGCAGTCATATTTTTACTTGTGGATAATTTATTGGGCCCACCCACCGAATCCCGAGCTGCACCTTAAAGAATTTAATTGTCTTATTTTATTGTCAATTATTTGTATATGTTTATTGAAAAGGGGCTACTCATAACATATGTGTTTTGTTCTTTTAGTTTTATGTTGTTTTATGTTTTTGTTTTTTTTTATTCAATTTGGCCTACTTAATTTCAGGGAAATTATTTTGCGCCAATTCATTGATACATTTTATAATTATTTAGGCTTTGTTTTATTTAAGGATGATGATTAAGTTATTTTTTGTAACTTTTTGATTCTACTGCAGGAATTCTCATTTTTTCAAATTTATACTTGTCTGGGCTCTACCAGTCAGGATCTAATAGTACCTGATGGGATCTACCGCAGGAATTCTCAGTTTTCAAAATTCATACTTGTCTGGGCTCTGACACTCAGGTTCTAAAAGTACCTGTTGGGATCTACCGCAGGAATTCTCAGTTTTCAAAATTCATACTTGTCTGGGCTCTACCACTCAGGTTCTAAAAGTACCTGTTGGGATCTACCGCAGGTATTCTCAGTTTTAAAATTTATACCTGTCTGGGTTCTACCAGTCAGGTTCTAAAATAAATTTTTTCACCTGTCAGGGCTCTACTGCAGGTTCTTGAAATTGCATAATTTAGACAATTTACTTTTTAATAAATTTAAACTCATTTTGAGTAGGTAGTGTTTTTCATTTGGTTATTTTAATTAGTTTTATTGTAAGTTTAACGAGTAGCCCTCTAGAAATTTTATAAATTACCATTTAAGACTATATGCATATTAGAGTAATATAAATGTATACCCGTGAGAGTTGCCTGCAATTAAACTAACCAGTCATACCTAATGGGCCTTTCCAGTTAATTTCTGACAGGTGGGGATGGATGGGGAGATTTTTTTTATAGGTATCAGAAAAAACATAATGAAAAACTACCTATCAGATCTAAAAATTTAGACCTATCAGATGTAGAGTGTCTGTTCATATTGGGCGGATGGACTTTAATGGGAAAAATGACCTTCTGCTGCAAGACCCTAAGAAGTTTTTTTGCCTATAAAAGAGGGACGAAAGATACCAAAGGGACAGTCAAACTCATAAATTCAAAACAAACTGACAACGTCATGGCTAAAAATGAAAAAGACAAACAGAAAAACAATAGTACACACGACACAACATAGAAAACTAAAGAATAAACAACACGAACCCCACCAAAAACTAGGGGTGATCTCAGGTGCTCCGGAAGGGTAAGCAGATCCTGCTCCACATGTGGCACCCGTCGTGTCGCTTATGTGATTACAAATCCGGTAAATAGTCTAATTCGGTAAGTCATATTCATGAAAGGGAAGGGGATAATTGTACGTGTCAGATGATAAAAAAACCAAATAACACCCCTCAGAAGATACTTTTTACACCCCTTAGAAAGGACCATCCATCCCCCTTTACCGACATTAACTGGAATGGCCCAATTATATCGTTTAAAATTAAAAAATGGTGACGAGAAATGAAGCTTCGTATTTTCCCTTAAAAATATTGATAGAGGGGATTTCAGAAAAGATAATAAAATTGTATGGTTCTTACCTTAGTAACACAGTTTACTAGAACTGCAATGCTTATGATGAGAGACACTAAAAGTATAGCAATTACACATCCACATGTCAAAAAACAGCGTTTCTGCAAGTCGTTTGTGCCATCGACTATTTCTCTTAAACTTGTTGGACCGTCCGACTTTTCATTTTCAGTCGTCGTTTCGTCATTAATAAGTTTATCACATTTGTCCTTTTGATTATCTTGTTTTGGTGGTTTTCTACCCTTTTTTCCCATATTAATGTATCCTTCGATGTAAGAAACAAACGAGAATGTGCACTTTCATTTCTGTGTATAATGATCTAGAAAGGAAATACTACTTGTCTTCATATATATATATATATATATACCTATAGAGGATCCCGACTATTTTTAGATACAGGTAATCCGGAATAATATATAATCAACAGAAATTTCCTTTTCCAAATAATATCTAATTATATACTTATTTAAATCGTTATCATTGAAACTAGGACTAGGAAGTTATACTATTATAAACTCTAGATTGTTTAACGTTTACAAAACATAAAGCATGTGAAAATTACCTTCTAAAGTACTGCAAACCTCTTTCGTTACTTCAACTTGTTAATTCACTTGACCTTTTATATTTGTGCGATTCGAGCGTCACTGGCAAGTCTTTTGTAGACGTGACGAGAGTCTAGCGTACCCAATTTTAACCCATATATTTATTTCTGCTTAGTTTATGTAGGAATGAAATCAAACTTGTAGAAAACGTTGATGAAACAATAATGCAACCCCCCCCCCCTCAACACACACACACCAAAACAATCAACCTAGAGTATATCCATTCTTTAAAAATAGACCGGTGTTAATACCAAATGTGAAGAGACGAACTTATATATTGTTTTTCTTCTTTCTGAATCCCAATTTTTCTATTGTATAATTGTATTTCGTGCACTTTTGAAAATAAAATATTGTTTAAACTAAAACAAGAAGTACTGATTCGTCCCCTTTAGTGTTTATTTCCTGTTATTGTTCACCTCTTAAATACCTACCCCGATGCAGGTAACAAAAAGTTATAAGTAATTGAACTACGCGCACTGAAAATCTTAATTAACTCTTCGCAGCACAGATTCGTTAGTTGAATTTATTAAAATAAAAGAACTATCAAATACTAATAGACAAAGTAACAAAACTGTAATCGATGGACGATAGGCAACAACATGATCAAAAACTAAAATAGACTAAAAGGCAAAAGGACAAGAAGAATGCAAACCACCAAACAAAATACGAGAGAACTAGCAGAGTCAAACCGTTGAATATTATTTAAAAAACCCAATGGCATCCGAAATTGTTTTATAATGTGACAAGTTCTCTAAATGTCTAGTACGTTCAGAAGTTGTCGTCTGTTTATGTGGTTCATCAGTGTTTCTCGTTTTTCGTTTTTTATATAGAGTAGTCCGTTGGTTTTCACGTTTGATTGGTTTTACAATAGTAATTTTGGGGCCCTTTATAGCTTGCTGTTTGGTTTGAGGCAAGGCTTCGTGTTGAAGACCGTACTATGACCTAATATGGTTTACCTTTACAAATTTTGACTTGGATAGAGAGTTGTCTCATTGGCACTCATACCACATTTTCTATCTAACTAGTAAAAAGAAATTACAACGAAATAATACAATATCAGAGATAATCATCAATTTCTCCATAATCCAAAATGACAACCAATTCCGTAACAATAGGAAACAATCATCTGAATAAAGAGTGAGGTAAAACTAGATTGTGTATGCTTAAACCTCCCACAGTATTGTTCAGTGCGATTTTTGACGTGTTAATCAATGTAACATTCATTGATATAATGTATCTCGGTACTCTAAAGTCTGACAGAATGACTCTACCAAACATGTACAAATACAGTATTTATAACTGTTTATGCTTAACTTCAATAATTGAATAGGTACCATGCTTTGAATTATTAGGAACGTGTTATGCAACCTTACTAGTTTGGGTAGAAGTTTCATCAACACTGAGAAATGTTTATTTATTTTTCAGGATATATCGACCCAAAGAAGTATATCGACCTCGGACTTCGTCCTCAATCAATATACTTCTTTCAGGTCAATATATCCTTGCATCGACCTCATACAAAGGCTATATTTGTATATGATTACTTATTCATTTGACTTCATTATTTTGTATAATAAATCATATCAGTATTTGGGTTGCTCTCACTCCAAATCTGGTCGACCGATATTTCTGGATGAAAATGAAATGTGAAATTTCTAGATAAGGCAGAAAAGTGACCCAGTGGTTATCTTTTAAATATGTTATATACATTCTATTTAGCATATTTGAAAAATAAGAAGGTTCTAAAAGAAGCCAATGTAGTTTATGATATTGTGATATTATATCAAGTCAACTATGTATAATCAACCTGTTTCTCATCGGTATATCAAATAATGGTGAGTATTCAAAATACAATCTGATTGTATCCATGTTCATCACCCTAAGCATCAATTTTACATTTTATTTTATCCCGTATGGTGGTTGTAACCTTTACAACTCCAGTAACATTGTTAACATGACTATGTGAATGGGTTTGTTTATTTCGGCATTGTACAAGGTCTTGATTTATATTTTATATTGTTAACTGGTTGTTCAGTTTGTATCTCCGAAGTCATAACGACGTATAAATAGCATGTATAGATGTATAAACGGGAGATATTTCTGAAAACCGCCAAAACATAAACTTCCATCAGTTATGCTTTAGTGGTCCGTTTCTCGAAATTCGATATTTAACACTCGAAATATTGTTTGGCGGAGTAGTTTGGACACAGTGACATTCTATCAAATATTTGTCGGTTTGTGTTGATATGATCGAACGTAATAAATTTGCCTGTCCATATGAGATAAACATCGTACAAATATAGATAAGCAACTTAGACAACAAACTATTGACATGTGGATTGTTACATTACTTTGCATTACATTAGGTTAGTTTGTTTTTATTCTATAACATAAATTAAAGTAGAATAAGAAATGATCATGTATGACATACTTACGTTTATAGCTGTGGTTTTGACAAATGAACCCGGATAGTTATATAAGTAACATATTTATATTGTTGTTCTACAACTGTGTTTACTAGAAAAAAGTGTGTTCAACGTAAGAAAGGAACAGTTGGTCTTTTGTTGTTTTGGTTCTATTTTCTGTTATTAAATATTTCTGAAATATTATTTTTTATAAATTATTTGATATGTTCTAATGAGCCTGACGTTCAATTATTGTTTATCCGGGTGGTATTTTACCTCAATTTTGTCATAAATGGTCAACTTGGTACCAGAATCTATGACAAGCTAGACGATTTTAATTTTCAAGTTTCCACATACGTACGTAGCAATATACCAACTTCGCCTGCATTTGTGAAATACTTTTTCGAGCGCATTCAGTATTCAAGAGCTTGCAGTTGCTTCTCAGACTTTATAAAAAAAAAGTCACTAGTGTCCAGGCACAAAATGGATAAACTAGGATTATGTCAAAGAATGTCTCTTCCTTTTTCTATAAATAAAGTTAATGGAAAATATCAAAACCTTGATGGTAAATATTCCATATCTTCTTCAACAATAATACTTGATGGTCTTGAAGTATAGATTCTAGGAACTGACGGTGTTTTTGAATTAATCTCCCTTATTTTGCGCCCGTACAAATTCAGGCTTTCTGGACTATTCGGTGTTGTTGTCTTTTGTTTTGTATTTTGAGAAGGGTTGTACTGTCCAATGTATTATTTTTTTGTAATTTTCTGTTATATTTTGTTTTATTTATACGTCAATATTTACAATCAAAAATGCTTCTTGTTTTCTTGTTATTTTTTGTGATTGTTGATTTGGATTTATTTTGCTATTGCGGTTGTTTATGATTTCTTTTTTTTCTATTTGTTTACAAAAGATGGTATAATGTTTCGTTATTTGTTTTTACTGACAGGCGTAGTTTGTTCGATTTGCCCTCCAGAATGGCACACACACAACAGCAATTGTTATTTATTTAGCAAAGAAGTCCTTTCATGGGATGGCGCACAGGTAAGACTAAAATAATTTTATCTGTTCATTAGGAAGCAACATTTAGTCTTACGGATAGCTATTGCTGTTTCAATTATACTAAATAATAGTACCAAACAATGTTTGTATATTATTCAAGGCCTATATAAAATGTGTAAGCAAATCCTGGTCCACATGTAGCATTATATTAAAATGCATCTCTTTCTGAACTGGATTTTAAGAAACCTCAGGAAATTGAAAACGTCAGAGATACTAAATAGTATAAGGACTCATTCATAAAAAAAAACTTTTGCCATCGTTATCTTTGATGAATCTCATAACTACTGGTTTACAAATCAATTTTGCAACTTTACATAGTTGAAGCTGATTTGGTAATATAAAAACTAACTAAACATAACAAAGGCAATTGAGCCTCGTATATGGTTATCTGATGTTTCAACTTTAAGTTTTGTTTAATTAGGAGATACTGGTATTCTATTGTGTTTGATTATCTCATAATTTCTCTTTGCCTTTGAGCGATTTAGAACCGGACATCTCTGTATTGTTTTATATGTTGTGACTGCATGTTTACTTCTAGATTATTGTTTGTCTTCTAAGTTCTTGTATGGTTGTCGTATACCTCTTTTTATTCATATTGTTTACTTGAATTTCAACTTTGAAGAGTAATTATACCTTCAGAATGATTTTACGCATATCCATTACATCACATGAGAAATACGAAGTATATGCTTTTTGAAAATAGCATTGGTAATACATTAACTCATTGAATAATGGTACACTTCGATACTATATCGGATATTGTATTTAGGATTATTGCCAAGAATTCGGAGGTTACTTGACTGAAATAACAAAGAGAGAGGAAAACAGTTTCATTGAACAAACGTCAAAACAGAACTATCACCCAAACCGTACAGCGGACGGGGAATACCTATATGGTAAACATTCTTTTACATATGTGCATGTTTTGAAATGAGAACATTGAGAACGAATATTGTCCTTACCTTGCTACCTTAATGGTTATAGTAATATAAAACTATGGTTGTTTTATTTCAATTAATGAAGATGATATACAAGTATAAAATTGAGGAGATGTGATATTAAGGATAAAGTTTAACTAAAGTGTATGTAAGCAATTATGGCAACCGAACGGTCTTCAACAATAAAAATAAACAAATACCGTATAGTAAGCTTATTTTCTTACCTTTTGAGGTTTTAATTCGCAAAGATGCGCATGTCAAAAATAAATGGTTTTGCAGTGATGCTAAAGTCTAAATATTTCATAATCAAATAATGCTTTAAAAAAATGAAGCACTGTGAAAATCTGAAAATATAACTATAAAATTAATTGGTCTTCCATTTAAGGATACTGGACCGGAGGCAAAGAAGACCTGACACATAGATATTGGTATTGGGGTGGTAGTGGACAAAAGTTCACGTTTACTGACTGGTCCCCTGGTGAACCAAATAATAGAGGAGAAAATTGCATGCATATAAATTCGAATGAAGGATTCAAATGGAATGACTATACGTGCACACGGCATGAGTATTTTATTTGCGAGAAGAGGTAATATTTGAGATTCATTCTTTTTAATTTCAATTTTAAACCCAACGAGACAATCGGTACAAGAAAATTAATAAATCTATGAAGCTGTTAAAAAAACAAATCAACAATGATAACAGGCCAATGAGTATGTATACTAAACGACCGTTTCGTCTACATAAAAGTTATCAAAGGTACCAGGATTATAATCTAGTACGCCAGACGCGCGTTTCGTCTACATAAGATTCATCAGTGATGTTCGAATCAAAACAGTTGGAAGGCCTTGCAATTCAAATTCGCAGCTGAAAAGCATTACAACCCGGAAGATCGAATAAAATGTTTTGCCAAATAAGGATAAGGTAAACTATACCTAAGAAAGGGAAAAAAATCCTTATTTCATAAACAATAAATTTACAATCAAAGTAACACAGCAACGTCAAGATTTTCATTTTAATACAATAGTTATCAAAAATACAAGGATTATACTTTAATACGCCAGACGCGCGTTTCATCTACATAAGACTCATCAGTGACGCTCTGATAAAAAAAGTTATAAAGCCAAAACAAGTACAAAGTTTAAGAGCATTGAGGACCCAAAATTTCAAAACGTTGTGCCAAATATGACTATGGTAATCTATTCCTGGGGTAAGAAAATCCTTCATTTTTTTACTACTGGGCTGATGATACCCTCGGGGACGAAACGTCAACCAGCAGTGGCAATTGGTCAATATATGGATTATATTACTAAGATTTCTGAAGAAGTATGAGCAAAAGAGCAGATTTACCTTGATGACTTTCGTTTGACTCAGTACAATGTGTATTCTTTAATAATCAATAATGTTAAAAAAAACAACGACTATAAGGGGTATTAAATATAAAAAATCAACACACGGTTTACAAACACAAGCACTCGAATGTCAATAAACATTCTGTTTTGAATATTGAATTTCATGTTTAATATATTTGCATAAACTTTAACACGCATATTTATTTTTCAGTCAGTCAATTGCGGGCCAAGGTGTAGTAGGATAAATGAACACTTTTGTAAAACTTGTACTACTCGTATGTTGAAGCATTGAGATTAAAGTCATCATCAGTATATTGTATTGTCTATGTCAAGAACTTTTTGATGCATTCGCCCCCACTGTCGAAGAAAACCTATTAATATAATAATTAGTAAGGTCTAAAGGCTGGGTCTACGAGTGTACAGTTTGTCTATTTTTCTGAGAATTGGAACTGTCATGAAATTCAAGATCACAGAATTTATATCTTTAAATATATACTTTTATCCAAAAATCAAATATCTTGGCTTTTATCGAAATGGTTTCAGTGGAAGTCATTTTTTTTTAACGAAAAGACAATAATCATTTGGTGAAAGGTCAAACGCGACAAGCTACTTCTTATCATCTTACAAAAATAATAAATAAAAATACGAATAACGTGAAAATAGCCATGTACGTACAAAACAGAAGAATATGGTTTTTGATCCTCTTTTCCTTCTAAATCTCTGTAATAATACCAGAAATAACAATAAAAAATGTGACGTAACCAATAATGAGTAATACAGTAATACACTTTAACATGTTTAACGAAAATGATAGATGTAGACAGCTAACGAAATATTAGTATTACTTTCACTTTATGGAGGTACCCAACACTTTGACTAAAACATATTTGCCGCGTTTATTTTTCCAAACATTTGTACATATATGATATTTACAGTGACTAGTTGGCAAAAAATCAGAATTTCCAGAAATTGGAACCACACAATTTTCAGGAATAACTTCTCTAAATATATAGCTGTTTGCCAAACACTGATTTTGTTCAAAGCTTGATGTCTTTTAACTTATAGTATGTGATTTTTAAACATTCGAATGCTTTTTTAATACCTAAACTCCTTTAGGAGTTTTGTATCCCCTTTGAAAATGAAATTTGCAACTTTCTAAAAAGATTGGTTTTCAGTACAAAAGCTTATTGCGGGATACTACTGTTGCCTTTATTAAACAAAGAGTTAACAGTTGTTGTCATCTACATCATTTGGTCTATGAGCTACAGTTGTCTTATTGTCAATAATACCATATCTTTTTGTGATATTGAGAGTTTTGAATTGTATATTCATTATAACAAGAAAAGTTGAGGCAACGAAACACTGAATCAAAAATGCATGATTTAAAATAACTGCTAGCCAATAAATAAAGGCAACAGTAGTATACTGCTGTTAAAAATTCATCAATCGATAGAGAAAATAAGAAATCCGGGTTACAAACTAAAACTGAGGGAAACACATCAAATATAAGAGAACTACGACACAACAGAAACACAACATTAAAATGTAACACACACTGAAACGAACTATAATATAATAATGGCCATTTTCCTGACTTGGTACAGCACATTTTATGAAAAATGGTGGATTGAACCTAGTTTGTGGCTAGCCTATCCCCCCGCTTTTTTTGTAATGTTAAATATAACATTAAAATGACAACATTACATGACAGGACTGCAATACAGATAACATATAGACCAGAAAAACACACAAATAATAGCTATCAACATTTGCAATGCTTAGTAGGTCTAATATATCCATCTTTTTCGCCCAGATGCTAAATACAACATTATTGTTTAGTTAAGGCTTATAATGGTTCATCATTTAACTTACTTCCAGAGCACTTGGGATCACACCTAGTTTTGTTGATGGAGTAACTGTTGCTCAGTCACATGTTTTCTATGTATTTTTCGTACTACTGTTTGTCTTTAGTTTCTTTTTTTTTAGCGATGGTGTTGTCAGTTTATGTTCGACTTACGATTTGAATGTCCCTTTGTTATATTTTGAAACATGACAACATTACATGATAGGACTACAATACAAATAAATGGGAGAACATATAGGACAGAGAAACACACGAATAATAGATAACAAAAGTTACCATGTTTGTAAGTTAACTTAATTCAAGGTTGAGCATTGATGACTATATTTTTGTAGGTTCCGTTTGGTCATGTATGAGTACGAATACATTATTTGCTTTTTAATTTTAGTATTAATTATCCAGGTGAACCCAGAAATGAATTAGGACACAAACAATTGTTATATTCATTTTATGATTTAAATCACTATACTTTAATATAGCTGAACTGTATCATCAGTAACTATTTTAACTTCCGGCAAGTTTTTTGCACAAACATGTTTTTCCTCTCAAGTTATTAGTTTGCTTCAGTCAAACACCTCGAGCCTTAGTCGTCTATTAGGTTTTGACCTAGAATTTACTACCTTTACTACGATGTTGAATAACACAATGTTTGCGCAAATAATTTCATTTAGAAACTATACTCTCCTAAGTCAATTTGCATAATAATACTGTATTCGCGGTTTTTTTTACACGAAAAACGCATCAAAGATTCCATGATAGACATTATGTACATAATAAGACACGGGTTTCGTATGCAAAAATCTCATAAGTGACGTTCGAATCATAATTTTTTTAAAAGCCAAGTACATTTCGAAGTTGAAGAGGATTGAGGACCATTATTTATTTCCAAGATCTTTCTAACTCACAATATTCATTATTCCCAATCCAATATAAATAAACAACTAATTGGCTACCGTTTGAGTATGTAATTTTTTTTTAGATAGTAATGGATTTTTTTTTTTTTTTTTTTTTTTTTATAGTAAATGGTTTCATTATTATCTTAATGTTGAGGAGATTTCCAACTATTTGATATACATCCATATCACATTCATAAATTGCTATTCCATGCTGAATGTTTGTTTGAATAACTGTGCTACATTGTTGAAAATATTATGATTATTTTACATAGCTTAACATCCATTAACATTGTGGTGTTGCATGAGGATGTTTTTCTCATTCATTTTTTTTTTATAAAATACTATTGAAATTATCAAAACCCATAAAAAGCAAACGTTTGAAAAAGAAGAATATCTAAACATTTTCCATATTTTATTTGCACTAAATGTATGCTGACTGATTTAAACATCTGTTTTTACCAATCTATACTGCTGGGCACTACACGTTTCGAATACAATGCCTTTTAGATCACTTGATTCCTATTTAGGTCATTCGAGAGTGTGTCTTGCTGAAAGATTCACTTAGGGTTATTTCTGTTTTCTTTTTGATTTTTCGTTACATTTTTATCTTTTATCGCATTATTCTTAGGTTTGCTTTGCAGCATGTGTTTTAGTATTTTACACCGTTTTTTTTTTAATTGATTGCATCGCAAAACGAAAATAATTAGGTCATTATTTTACTGTTTTGTGTTATTGTTCGATGTTTCTTTGTTTCCGACTGTCAGTTTCCCCCTTTCTCCCATCTGTGAATTGTTGCATTCTTTATTTCAATCCGTCCATCAATTTGTAAACAGCTATCCCCCATCTCAATTAGAAGAATACCAGATTTAGGTATTTTCAATGAATATTGTGAACAATCATCTTTACAAACTGAAGTGCAATTTCCTGAGCAAACGTGATTGCAATCTTTCTCAAATGATGTAGCACAATCAAGTTTATAATGGTAATCAGTATCATTAATCGAACAAATTCTCGTAACTTCCCCTTTTCCATGTGTTTCAAAAACGCAGTGAATAGTATATTCCCCCATGTAGGGAAGAAAACATTTCATGTAGCTCAGGTTTTGACATGGAAAAGGAAATTGGCAAAAAGCTGTAAATGTATAACAAGAATAATATCATACACGATCTTATACTTAATAATTATTTTACATGGTGGCTAATTGAAGAAGGTATTTCTAAATGATTAATGCAAACAAAGGTTTATGCAGATACCTTTTTGACATGTGATTTAACGCATCATAGATACCAGGATTGAAATTCAGTATTTGCGCCAGATGCGCGTTTAGTCTATCAAAGATTTTTCAATGATGCTCGAATTTAAAAAAAAAGTTTTAAAGGACAAATTAAAATAACGGTTGATGTCCGACTTTTAACAATTGTTTAAATAATTCTTGGACCAAATGCTTGAACTATCTAAAACATCTATTTTGAAATTTTTAACATTTTATTTTGACATTAATCAGTACTCATTTTTTCTTATTAGAAAATCTGAAATATTTTATTATTTTTTATTCACTTTGTTTATCCCATTCTACGTTAAACATGTCTTTTTTCTGTAAATTTAATTAAAAAAAGGAATAAAAAATCCGATTGGATTCAATTATAATGATCAGTATGTACGATGAAATGGAAAATCATAATTCGTGTTATACAAATCAATGTCAATTAATAAGTCCTACTAACGATCGTTTAATGGTGATGTATTCGAACCAATCTCACACACTTCTCCACCCTGTAAACATGACATATTGCTGGCACTTGATGTTAGATGGCGATTATCATTCTGAAAAAAAATATACATTATTGTTTCATTTTATAAAACTGTCAGCAATAAGATGAACCACACCCTATGAATGGATTTTATAGTTCCTTTCCAACGATTTGAGGAAAGTTGTGTACTTTTGATGTGACGTCATCAGGCATGATCACTTTTTTCATGACGTCACAATAAGAAAATTCTGAAGAAAACAAAAAAATTTGACGTCACAATTAAATTTCAACCAATCATTTGCTGAGAACAAATTTTTCACTAGAGATTTGAAATAGCATGAAAATCAGTGAAGTTAAAATCTCATCCTTCTTTATTTTCGAAACGCATATAGATTACAGCTTGTGACTAACACAATTCAAATTAAAAGCATATAAAACATTTATGCAACAAATACAATTTAACAATCAGTAATCTTATTCAGATTCTATTTTACAAGAATTATATATATATATATTTCTGAAAAACTGATGTCAACATAAGTTGATGTAATAACTAGCACAGTTATAAATACAGATATAGATTGAATGATTCAGCAAGGAAAACACACACATGAATTAATATGCCGTTTATATGTTCATAGCTTTTTTTTAAATGTTTTTTGTAATTTTCAAACTTTATTCAATTTAATTGTTTTTTGTAATTTTCAAACTTTATTCAATTTAATTGTTTTATAAATAAACAAGTCCTTTTTATCAGCATATTATTTTTACTCTATAGTCATACATTTTCTTTTCATTGCAAAATGACATTCATTTCCAAGATCTTTCTAACTCACAATATTCGCATATTCTTTTATCTGTCTGATTTTGGTTTCCATGCAAACTTCGAAATAAAAGCTAATTGGAAAACTTCCTAGTTCGCCATATATGTTACACCGTTACAATATGTTACCCTCACGACACTTACCAAAGAGGAAATCCTGGATAATTATAGGTCTGTTCTATGTTTATTTGGAATTTCAACCAAAGATGAAGAACTGGATGTTCCATCACTGTATTGGATACCTACATTTGTAAACTACATAAGTGTACTTACAAACAACGGTATATTGCTGGTTCTTCCAAGTGCTCCCACGAAACCTCTTTCTAAATTATTAACATCTATTTATCAACAATCATAGCCGGGCATAAAAGTTATTCTGAAACTGCCTATTCTAGAGGTGGCGTGAATCAGATGTGGACACAAAGATCTTTTAGAGTACATTCAAACTTAATCTATTCACTTTTCTATACTTAACACAAGTATTCCACATTCCAAACGAAAAGACAAATTGAAAGAGTTGGAATTGCTTTGTTTCACAAAAAAGAATGGCCAACGTAGATACAAGTATCTTGTCTTAGGGAGGGATACATCCTACTTTGTAAAGGATCACTCTGATTCAAACAAAAATTCTCTGAATCTGACATTATCAAGATGCTTGATTTCTTGTTTGACAACATATTTATTACGTTCTGAGGACGTGTTTTTCAACAGACTGTCCGCATTCAAATGAGAACCAATTGTGCCCCTCTTCTTGCCAACTTGTTTCTTTATTATTATGAGGCTGACATCATACAGGAACTTATTAGGAAGACAGATAAGAAGTAAGCAATATCCTTTAACTTTACTTTCCGCTACATAGAGGATGTTCTGTCACTAAATAATTCAACATTTGGTGACTATGTTGAACGCATCTATCTAATCGAACTAGAGACAACGAGTACAGCATATACAGTTAAGTCGGCCTTATATCTTGACATACATTTAGAAATTGACAATGAGAGTCGGTTGAAAACAAAACTTTACGACAAAGCAGACGATTTCAGCTTTCCAATTGTGAACTTTTCACTTCTCAGTAGCAACGTTCCAGCAACACCTGCATACGGGATTTATGTATCCCAATTGTTACGATAATCCCGTGCTTGTATTTCCTGTCATAATTTTCTTGATAGATGGTTGCTGCCTACAAGGAAGCTTTTAAACCAAGAGCAAATGGTGAAGTTGAAAACATCCCTTCGTAAATTAAACTGACGCCATCACGTTTCAAAGATGATATCGGATATGTTCCTTACGTCGTAACTACAATCCCCTTCCCTTTCATTAATGTGACCTACCGAATTATACTATTTACCGGATTTGTTATAACATGAGCAACACGACGAGTGTCACATGAAGAGCAGGATCTGCTTACTCTTCCGGAGCACCTGAGATCACCCCCAGTTTTCGGTGGGGTTCGTGTTGCTTATTTTTTAGTTTTATATGTTGTGCCATCTGTATGTATTTTTCATTTTTTGCCATGGCGTTATCTCTTTATTTTCGATTTATGATTCTGACTGTCCCTCTTTTAAATAGTTTGGAGTGTATCTGAAGAATGAAAAAGTTTTATGAAATTTTGGGTTCTGAATGTTCTTCAACTTTGCACTTTGATTTTCTAACTAATTTGATCTGAGCGTCAATGATGAGTCTAATGTAGACGAGACGTATTAAATTATAAGCCTAGTACCTTTGATAACTATTTGCAAATAACTACGATGCCACAGCTGATTGACGTATCGTCCCCAAGTGTAACACCAGCCCACTCGTCAGCACTTCGGTGTTGACATGAATATTAAATTACATGGTCATTTAAAAAAAATCTGTTTACAAAAGTGTGAATTATTCGAAATAATAAGGTTTTTATTATCCCAGTTATAGATTAGCATAGCCGTAATTGGCACAACTTTTTGGAATTTTTGGTCCTCACTGTTCTTCAACTTTGTACTTGTATTGCTTTTTAACTATTTTGATCTGTGCGTCACTGATGAGTCTAATGAACAAGAAACGTGTGTATGGCGTATCAAATTGTAAGCCAGGGCTGCATTCAATATCGTAGCGGCTACATAGGGCTTCGTAGATTTATGACTATTGAACATGTAGCTAGCCTAGCTGCTACATAGATATTTATAGCAGCTAGGCTAGGTACTCGTTCAATAGCCGTAAATCTACGTAGCTCTATGTAGTTGCTACGATATTGAACGCAGCCCTGGTACCTTTGATATCTTTGTATGGCTTCTTAACCTCTCTCTTATTTTTATGGTCACATAAAATGCCATTATCTTTACAATGTTGTGTACATTAATCAAAAATACATAATAGGTAAGTTTTTCAAAAATAAGGGTACAGCAGTTAAAATTGTGTTATAACCTTTATCACTGTAAAACAAACAAATATTTTAAAAAAAACAAGTAAACTGGCAATAGACAAAGCACATAAGCAAAAATAAAAGATAGGACTACAAAAAAAGAACACAGCACCATACCACACTAGAGGAATGAATAAGTACTGAGCCATGCCAAAAGGATATCATGGATATCAAATGGACTAAACAGTAACAATTTAAAAAGACAAATAAAAAACGTAAGTAAATAGAAACTACTGTATTTCAAGACCTTCATGATTATATGTGAAGTTTGAATTTGGTTCGGAATATATACCAGCAAGGTCTTTAAATTTTTCAATGAATTTTTCTTTGGCATAACACGGCTTCATACACCGCTGACTTTTCATAACATCTGAGTAGCAGCTTCAACCCAAGGAATATTGTATCAGTTGGGAAATGTATTTCCTATATGTAGGTGAAATTCTTATATTGCCACTAATTATAAGGTGGGGTTAATTGATAATTTAAAATTTAAAATCGTCTCGCTTGTCATAGTTTGTGATATTAAGATGACCGTTCATGTAAAATTGAGATATAAATCTAAAAATGAGGCGGATGATATCATGTATTTTGGTTTTTTAATTTCTAGTTCTGGCGGATATATAAATGGAATCCTTTCAGGAAAGTTCGAATTCTTAATGAAGAAAAGGTTTATAATATTTTCAGTATTTCCATATCCCAACAATTGTAAAATAAAAAGTAAGATCTCCAAAATACTGAACTCCGGGGAAAATTCAAACGGAAAGTCCCTAATCAAATGGCAAAATCAAAAGATCAAACACATCAAACGAATTAAACTATCTTAACTGATTTATTAGATAAATCTAATTTAAAACTTATTTATAAACTACGGAGTTTTTCTATTTTAATTTCAAACAAGGCTCTCAAAGCTGTTTTGCTACATGCTTTTGATCAATTTTTGAACGGTACATTTTTAGACAAATTAACTCAAAGATAATTAAACTCATCAACAATATTCTAGTCAGTGTTGTCAAGATCAAATTTAAGATTTACATGTTTACTAACATACAAAAAAATCATAATTATGGTCTCGTTAACACTGTCTTGTAGTTTCTAAGCATTACAATATGACGAAAATTTCATTAGAGGTGATTGAAGTCATGCTAATCAAATATATAAAGTGTCCCTATTCATGGACATATTGACAAAATATCTTGTCTGCCAATTGTATTATATATACACTGTTTATCACTATCAATATGATAGGGTACAGTGTATACATATCCCTGAATTAGTGCATATGTTTTATTTAGGGGCCAACTGTAGCTCGCATCCGGCTGCGGAATTTTACTGCTATATTGAAGACCCATTGTTGGCCTTGGGTTGTTTTTTTCTGCTCTGTGGACGGGTTGTTGCCTCTTTTACACATTCCTCATTTCCATTCTCAATTTTATTTAGTGGCTGTTGTGGGTTACTGTCTGTTGAATGTGTTTTCCGTTGACTGGTTTTGTCATAAATTGTCCAGTCAGTATTTTTCGTTTTAAATTTTTCGCCTTATGTCAGTTTGGCTTTCATATCTGAGTATACGGTACATGATTTGCTTTTTGTTGAAACCCGTATAGTTACATATTTTGCTTACTTTCATGTCATTTTAAGTATCTAATCAATATCTGTCTAATTGACAATCATCTCCTTCTCATATACATGTCTTCGTTTTGGTATTTGTCTTTTTGTTTTATTCTGTTTTATCATTGACAATATAATTCAAATGGGTTATTTGTTTAATTTATCACCAAAACCTTAGTTAAGCAAATTTAAAATAGAAACAACACTAAATGACCAATCTGCACCATGAATGCCATAAGTAAGTAAAAAGTCATAAAAACCCGAACCGGGATGCATAGATAATGAGCCAGGTCAAAAGTCATACCACCATAAGAAACATAACAACATTTTATTTCTGACTGTAGCGGCAATGCAATTTTCATTATCAAAATGTTTTTATAAAATTTTGCAAATATCGTAGATGTTCTGTACCGTTATGATTGTTGTAATTTTGTTCCAACAGTATCTTACAATCCAGTATTAGCAAATTTTTTACCCTTCAGTCTTCATCGTGTTCGTCAAAAACCAATATTTACATTGTAGTGTTGTGTCGTTGTTCTCCTCTTATATTTAATACGTTTTCCTCAGTTTTAGTTTGTTACCACGATTTTGTTTTTTGTCCATGGATTTATGAGTTTGAACAGCGGTATACTACTGTAACCTTTATTTATAGTAATAATATTTTTATACGTACCTTTACACTAATAGTAATCAATGATATTACTAAAACAATCAGCAGTATGAATAGAGCAACTGAAAGTGTCTGCAAGAATTTTACGTTTGATAAGTAGAAACGACACGAACGTGATCCCGAAGTAGGAGGAAGATTTCCATGATTCGACAGTATCATATTTTGCGATTCCATAATAAAGCCACTTACAATGTATTGAATAAAGCTATTTCATCTCATATGATAAATCTTTATTATCTTGTGTGCCTATATAACGTAAATTTATATATTCATTTTCAAAATCCTCATTGTAGAATTTTCGTTTCTATATTTAGAAGTTGTAAAGTACAAAATTTAAAAAAAAATGTTTTAAATGTATACATAAAATAATTCAGTCAACGTAACTATACCTTTAATAACAAAGTAGTTGATATCGGGAATAAAAGAAAAGTATTAAATTCCAAAGGGATTTACCACGTCTATTTTAAGCATTACTTGTGTCGTGTAAATTCAGAGGCAATGTTTTATACATAGTTATTATGTTCATAGAATAAAAACCAAATATTTTATGACACAATTTATCAGTTTTTGGTTTTTGTAATACAAATTCGTTCTCATCAATAGCAACAAATACTGTCAGTAGTCGGAAGTATCAAAACCAGCCTTTAGATTTTTCATGAATATAAACATGATAAAGGAACAAAAGTGTATGTCAAGTGTTTTTTAAATAGAGTACAACGGGCAAATGAAGACTTGTAAACCAATGTCTTCATGTATAAAGAGTATTAGTTTTTAAGTGCAATACTTTATTATTTACACTAAGAGATTAGATTTCAATTTCACAATTATTTTATACAAGAGTATCAAATAGAGGTTTCGTAGAACCTTTTTTCTAATTTTTGTAAAATGAAGTAGTCTTGTGGTAAAAGATCTTTTAAAACAAACAATATATTCATTATATAGTTTTTTTTCACTCAAATACTCAATAAATTTCTACAACATTTAAATGGCTTAATAAAATATGCATAGGCAGCTTCAACTAAACAAAAACACAAAGATTCACGATTAAGAAAGGGTTGCATAACCCGAATACTTAATGATTTAGTTATACAAACATTTAAAGAATTTAAAGTATGTATGTGTTATCTAAACATAGTATCATTGTGTTGGCATTTAACTGATGTTCGTCAGGAAATAACCGGTCGATATTATTATTTATACACCGTGGTATAATTACTCACTGTATGCTTATGAAAATCATTGCACAATTAAATTGGATCATTTCGTCTACAAAACTTTATTTTAGAAGTAGTAATGATAGCTTAAAATTATTCACGCAGATGTTGACTAGATCGACAAACTCTGCAATCAAACTAGAGGCTCTAAAGAGCCGGTGTCGCTCACCTTGGTCTATGTGCATATTAAACAAAGGACACAAATGGATTCATGACAAAATTGTATTTTGGTGATGGTGATGTGTTTGAAGTTCTTACTTTATTGAACGATTTTTCTTCTTACAGTTATATCTATTATGAACTTTGCCCTTTAGTAACAGAGAACTATATTTGGTAAAAATTTACATAAATTTTCCAAATTAATGAAAATTGTTAAAAATTAACTATAAAGGGCAATAACTCCTTAAGGGGTCAATTGACCATTTAGGTCATGTTGACTTTTTTGTAGATCTTACTTTGCTGAACATTATTGCTGTTTACAGTTTATCGCTATCTATAATAGTATTCAAGATAACCAAAAACGGCAAAATTTCTTTAAAATTTACCAATTGGAGGGCAGCAACCCAACAACCAGTTGTCGAATTCATCTGACATATTCGGGGCAGATAGATATTGACTTGATTAACAATTTAACTCCTTGTCAGATTTGCTCTAAATGCGTTGGTTTCATAGTTATAAGCCAAAAACTGCATTTTACCCCTATGTTCTATTTTTAGCCGTGGCGGCCATCTTGGTTGAATGGTCATCGGACACATTTTTCAAACTACATACCCCAAAGATGATTGTGGCCTAGTAGTTTCAGTGGAGATTTTTGTAAAAGATTACTTAGATTTATGAAAAATGGTTAAAAATTGACTATAATGAGCAACAACTCCTAAAGGGGTCAACTGACCATTTCGGTCATGTTGACTTATTTGTAAATCTAACTTTGCTGAACATATTGATGTTTACAGTTTATCTCTATCTATAATAATATTCAAGATAATAACCAAAAACAGCAAAATTTCCTCAAAAATACCAATTCAGGGGCAGCAACCCAACAACGGGTTGACCGATTCAACTAAAAATTTCAGGGCAGATAGATCTTGACCTGATAAACATTTTTATCCCTGTCAGATTTCCTCAAAATGCTTTGGTTTTTGAGTTATAAGCCAAAAACTGCATTTTACCCCTATGTTCTATTTTTAGCCGTGGCGGCCATCTTGGTTGGTTGACCAGGTCACGCCACACATTTTTTAAACTACGTACCCCAAAGATGATTGTGGTTAAGTTTGGATTAATTTGGCCCAGTAGTTTCAGAGGAGAAGATTTTTGTAAAAGATTACTTTAATTTAAGAAAAATGGTTAAAAATTGACTATAAAGGGCAATAACTCCTAAACGGGTCAACTGACCATTTTGGTCATGTTAATTTATTTGTAGATCTTACTTTGCTGAACATTATTGCTGTTTACAGTTTATCTCTATCTATAATAATATTCAAGATAATAACCAAAAACAGCAAAATTTCCTCAAAATTACCAATTCAGGGGCAGCAACCCACCAACCGATTGACCGATTCATCTGAAAATTTCAGGGCAGATAGAAATTAACCTAATAAACATCTTCACCCCCATGTCAGATTTGCTCTAAATGCTTTGGTTTTTGAGTTATAAGCCAAAAACTGCATTTTACCCCTATGTTCTATTTTTATCCGTGGCGGCTATCTTGATTGGTTGACTGGGTCACGCCACACATTTTTTAAACTAGATACCCCAATGATGATTTTGGCCAAGTTTGGTTAAATTTGTCCCAGTAGTTTCAGAGGAGAAGATTTTTGTAAAAGTTAACGACGACGACGACGACGACGACGACGACGACGACGACGGACGACGACGGACGACGACGGACGACGACGGACGACGACGGACGACGGACGACGACGGACGCCGGACGCCAAGTGATGAGAAAAGCTCACTTGGCCCTCTGGGCCAGGTGAGCTAAAAATGTCTGAACAACGGTCAAAACAATTTTAAAAAGTTGAAATTTAAAATGCAATTATTATACATAGATATGTTTGTGCGTGATATCTTGTTATTTATAAATCATCGACATTAAACGGAAAACCCATACAATGCGGACACAAAAATACATTTCACATTAACGTTCACAACATTTAGAAGCAACACTCATCTTCATGCTTTGACTGTTATGATCATTATGCAATATTGTCAACAAAATTTGCAACTAATTGAATATAATGGAGAATGTGTGATTGTTCCAGTTAGAGTAAGAGAATGCCATTAGTTCTAATTCAGTCTATAGTTTTGTGAATCATTACATTTCCATATATATGTTTAACATATTTTCACTGATTTATGAACAAAATGTACATAGTCCGGTTTCTTTTAATCTACAGTTCAATAAAAATGACCGACATTGTAGAATCCTATTAACAAACTCAAATTGAAGTTTTGAAAAAATTAATTTCTAGTTATAATACAAGGCATGGAATAAATAGTGTTCAATCTGATTATTTAAATCTGTTAACCAGTAATGAGGAAGATACAGCTAACAGTTTAATATCTTCAAAAATAATTGATAGAATCTACAAGATTTGGTTCCTTTTTAACTTTATATATTTCAATTTCAATATTATCAAATTTAGAACTACCTTCTATCAAGTTTATCACATATTTCCATCTATCTAGAATACACCTTATCGCTTTTCCCGGCTGACCCGAGAATCTGTACCGCTTGAACTTTTGACGTCATACAACAATCACTTTTCCATTGCACACATGGCGTGGGGTATTTTGTATTATGACGTCAAAATTTTACGAGAACCTGTGTGATGTCCAGTAATGGCGGATAAATGGCAATAAGGTGTATTGCACTTATAATACCTTAAAACAATACAAATCTGAAATTGATGTTACAGTTTTTTTCAAATTCTTTATATGAAAATAATAAATTATTAGCTGACACCAGATCATTCATAAGGAAAACACAATGTGGTCCGCCAAATCTCGCACTTTATGGAAATGTTAAAAACCACAATACATGACAGGAATACAGTACAAAAAAAATGCAAGAACACTTGGGACAGAGAAATACATAAATAGATAACATAGATATATAATATAGTACATTTCGACATGTTAACCACAAACGAAAACAAAAAATAATTTGGTACAGTACCCTAAAACAGAATAATGAAATTTGCGAACTTTCCGTCACACAAAAGTATAAACACCTCAAACATTTAAAAAAAAATGAATATAAATCGAGATGAGATTTGTAACTATGTTATTTCATGTATTTTATTACAATTGCAATAATATTAGTATAGAATTGTGTTGTTGGATAAACAAATACTGAGACACGTCTAATAGAAATGCGATTTCACTCTCAGCAAAACAGTCATATTCGGGAAAAGGCAACATTCGGTACTAAAAACTAGACGACTTAAATGGTTAACCACAATCGTAGACGTGGTAAATGTTTCCTACGTTAGTTTAGACACAGACATATGCATTGTATGGATTAACCAATTCGTGATGGTGTCCATAACATTTACGGAGTGTCATTTTTAATCTTTACTCCTCATAACTTTGTTGGAGCAGTTCTGCGTAAGGAGTACATTCCCGTATATGATGTCCTTATAGTGTGAACATGTACGAGCATAGCGTATCAACTAAGATATGTAAACACCATACAATGGAGCAGAGGGTATGTAACTGCTGAGATATATGAAATTGATAATTGGGAAGTTGAAATTGTCCCGTTTATTAATGGTTTTGAGTTTGAAGTCGTGAATTCTGCTTCATGCGATAACAACACAAATCTGCCAGTAGGATAGCACTCATTGGAATACCGACTATCTGTCTGTTGACATATATATTTTCTGGAAGAATCAGTTTGGCTCTTCACATAATAAGAACCATTATAACCCGAACAGGATATTGTATTTAAGCTTCCTATGTTTATAGATAGAGTTCAGTTTAATGCTATGGTGAAGTCGATCTTTCAATTGAGCATTGGGAATAGTAGTGTAAAGTGTAGTAAAATCTAAAGTTGTACTGTTGCTACAAAACTGCAGAGATATGATATAAGATTTAGAAGTAGATCTGTAGAATTTTTTGAGAATCCGTATCTGGGTAACACCACTGATAGAATATATCTCATCCCAATAGTTTTGAGGGCCATATTTTACAGTAGAAAGAATGGTAGTCAGTACTTAAGAAATATGTTTAGTCGAACATATTGATGATCAAGCTATATATCGTTGTTTATACGGATTTTGTGAAGTTTTTGTATCCAGTATAATGACGGTAAATTTTCTTCGTTTTCTTTAAAATTGATATCAAAAGATTTGCGATTTTGTTAAATGTCATGCTTTATAAATGAGAGTAAAAAATAGGTAGGATAACTATTTGTGCTGTTTATTCCAAGTCATATCTGAAGGCATAATCGAATAGCTGTGATTCATTCAGATAAATTGTCGCGCTTTACCCATTTTCTGGCATAGTCCTCAACTGCATCAATAAGTTATCTGAATATAAAAAAGAAGATGTGGTATGATTGCCAATGAGACAACTCTCCACAAGATTTCAAATGACACACACACATTAACAACTAAAGGTCACCGTACGGTCTTCAACAATGAGCAAAACCTATACCGCATAGTTAGCTATAACAGGCCCCGAAATGACAATATAAAACAATTCAAACGAGAACACAAACGAACTTATTTATATACAAAAAATTAACGAAAAACACATATGTGACACATAAACCCATGACAACCACAGAATTTTAGGCTGCTGACTTGAGACAAACACAAACATACAGAGAATGTGGCGGGGCTACATATGTTAGCGGACCCAAACCATCCCCTAACCTGGGATAGTGGTGTAACAGTACAACGTAAGAACGAACTATAAAAATCAGTTGAAAAAGGCTTAACTCATCAGATGGATAAAAAATAAAAATACACTCGGACATGGCCGGGTACTTGTAAATCCTAACAACAAAAAGACCCTAAGTACAGATCTGAGAGTACTCGCAGTTACTGACAGCTAGTTCAAAGCCACTTACAACTAATACAAAAAAATCATGGTGTCTAAGACTACATTGTGAAGAGTGAAATTCTTTTTCTAGTACTGGACTGGAGAGTTCTATATATTGGTCCTTTGGCTAACAACTCTAAGTTGTTCATGGTTAACAATGCCAAGTTCGCCAGTAATAACATGACCTGCTGGACTATAATTGTATTGTTAGGATGCACATGTGTATTGTGGCACTGTGAACAAGCAATCCGGAGGTTTGGATTGCGTATATTGTAGTTGGAAATGTTGGATGCAATAGACTTGGCAAAAGTATAAGAAATTAAAAGTAGTAGAAAAAAAAAGTATAATCACAAAAATACTGAACTCCGAGAAAATTAAAAACGTAAAGTCCCTAATCAATAGCAAAATCAATGATAAATATCATCATATCATCAAAATAAATATAACTACAGTAATCACGAGAAAAATACGAATATTATTTTATTTTTACCGTGAAAGGATACATTTGCACACACCGTAGCTAATTTTACAAAATCATAACATATGCAATTGTTTAATTTGCATACAAAGCGAGAACCCAAGTTCATCTAATGTCTCGTTTCAATTAATGTTTCATTTAAAAGGAGACTATTTTTATATCCTGGGTATAACAGTAAAATCATCATTTAAGAAATACTAGATGACAACAAATAACATTCAAGTAAATACTAGATAGCGTTACTGTAAACTGGTCAGCAATAGTTTTCAATATTTGCCACTTGAAGATGATACATATGAAATAGAAGAAGGTCGTTGATTTATTTCAGACTGTACAGTAAACATGTTCTTCTTATTGTGCGTTAGAATGCACATACTTTACCTTTTAATTCTTTGAACCTCAAACTGTTTCGATATTTTTAAAGGCAAGTGTCGACATAACAGTAAAGGTACACATTCTGTCAATAGATGCAGTTACTTTGGATTAATTCTTTTCCGTTGGTTTCAATTTTCGTGGTTTGAGGAAAACTTGCATATTCGTGGATATTTAATTTCCTGGTTTTGGAAAAGTTTACATTCCTTATGAAAATTATTAATTCGTTAAACATGTATATTCGTTGTTCCCTGTGCCCACGAAATCAATGAGAATTGGTGTCCAAAAAATAGCAATGAATTTACAGTATAACTGCTTAATTATTGCGTCCTTAGTGGAAGCGAAAGCTATTAATCAGTTAGAATAAACAGTGAAATGAATAGTACCTACCTATTCCATTGTAATGAAATATGCTCCGTCTAATTTTAAATCCATGGTATCTGTTGTAGTGTGCTAGTCCATAGTTTCCACCACTGTCAATAGCAGGGCCTATATATAGAAGTTTCAAACAGTATTAGTGCTTAATACATTTTCATCACAGATAAAAAACGATGTGGTAAGTTGTTCTGATGCTGTAATTGAATAATTAGTTATCAAAGGTACCGTACCAGTATTACTATCTAGTACGCCAGACGCGCTTTTCTTCTGCATATGACTCATCAGTGACGCTCATATAAAAATAGTTATAAAGCCAAACAAGTACAAAGTTTAAGAGCATTGCGGATCCAAAATTCCAAAAAAGTTGTGCCAAATACGGCTAAGGTAATCTAACCTATAACATCTAGAATGATATTAGAGTAGACAAAATATCTGTGAAAACCGTGCAACTATTAAACATTATCTTTCTCTTTAATTATTCTAATAATGTAAATCATTATCAGAATTAAAAAAAAAGCATTTTTGTCAACATAGGCTTGCTCTGTTTGATGGGATGGAAGAATGACAAACAAACAAATATTTAAGAATTGAAAACTGTCATTTATTATTAAAATGACGAAGAAGCAACACAATGAAAAACATGTATAATGAAATTAATAAATCTTATTTATAAACAACATATTATATGGTTATAATGACAAAACCTTATTGACCCATCCCATCAAAGATGGGGTTACATTCGCCCATCAGAGATGGTGTTACATTCGAATATAAACACTGACATATTGTTTAACCAAATAACACATGAATACACAATATTCATTATTAAACAAAATTAAAATATTTCAATTTAAATTGGTTCAAACATAATGACAAAATCCGAATTAGCTATCCAGGGAGGGATGGTGGGTATAATTTTTAGTTCCAAAATTTTCCTGCCACTTCTAACTTCAACTGAAGCGCCTTCTGAGATCATATAACATGATCAGGGGAAGGAATAACTTGGTATTTGCGTTTCTACCAAATAAGAACAAAGAGTTATGCCGCTTTCCATAGTACCGCCTAGTTTGCCAAAAAATCATTTTTAATAAAAATTAGCATATTCTTATACTCACTAGGAACCTTCTTAGGATAATTGTCATCGGTGTTATACCCGTATGTAGCAACTGCAAAAATAATAGATTACTAATTACAATGATTTATCGCTGGAATTGTAGTCCGTGTTTGTATCATGTATATTTTTTCTGTTGAAAAGATAAACTGAATCGTAGACAGAATAATATAGATATTTGCCATGTTTAATTTGAGGTTAATGGATAAAATGCTATTATCTGTTTATTTATTTTTTTTCTTGTTTTTCTATGCCAAAATTAATACAGTACCGGTTATTCTGTTCAGGCTGACCGGCGGTATTGGTCAAACAAAGTTTTTTCGTTTTTAAGGAAGTTTGCTACTCAGTTTCAAAATAACAAGCTTTTGGTAACACTGGTATATATTTATAAGGGTTAAATAAAGAAATCAAAAGAGCGAAAACAAGTTATAGGTCCAGTCCGTATGCTTAATTTTGAGATATTAGCCATTGAAAATTTGGTGGGAAAATGTTCTCTCTTGATTTTTTCTTAGCTTTATCAGTGACAAGTTTAAGGTCTCAAAAAGTACTAAAAATAACAAGGATTTTATAAGACTTTGACAGATGGCCTATAATTGTAAATGCAAAACATTTTTAAAAAGAAAAATGGGGGTTAGTCGGCATTTTTGTTAAGGCATTCAAATGGATAAACCAAAGGATTCCGAAAATCTGACAAATATCCCAAAACATTTATAGTTGTAAATGATTGAGTCGAAAAATGATATAAAAAAACATCAGTAATGAGGCACATGTCAAGGAGGCAATAGCATAGTTAAACAATTATAAATAGATTTTTATGGCCCCGCAACAAAGTTGTTGGTGTCATATAGTTTTACCCTTGTCTGAAATTCCGTAATTCCGTAATTCCGTGATTCCGAAATTCCGAATTCCGTCATTCCGTCATTCCGCAACAATTTTTTCTAAACCCCTTGAGATATTGGGCTGATTTTTGGTATGTGAGTTAACCATAATTTGTTTCAGATGATCAAGTTTAAGTTTCGTTTCCCTCTGGTAATGTTTGCCGAAATGACGGGCTTTGGACTTTGATAAATTGTTGAAGATCACAGTTATACAGACTTTTTTCTAAACTTTTTTCAGATATTGGGCTGATTTTTGGTATGTGAGTTAACCATGATGAGTTACAGATCAAGTCTAAGTTTCGTTCCCCTCTGCTAATTTTTGTCGAAATTACGGGCTTTGGACTTTGACAAATTGTTGAAAATCACAGTTTACAGACCTTTTCTCTAAACTCTTAGATATTGGGATGATATTGGCATGTGAGTTTACCAAGATGAGTTACTGATCAAGTTTAAGTTTTGTTCCGCCCGGGTAACATTTGCCGAAATTACGGGCTATGGACTTTGATGAATTGTTGAAAATCACAGTTATACGGAATTTTCTTCTAATCTCTTTCAGATATTGGGCTGATTTTTTGGTATGTGAGTTGACCCTGATGAGATACAGATCGAGTTTAAGTTTCGTTCGTTTTGCCAAAATTAAGGGTTTGAAAATTGTTGAAAATCACAGTTATACAGACTTTTTTTCTATACGCCTCCAGATTTTGAATATGTGAGACTACAAGCATGTTTTTGTCCAGATTTTTTCATGTTTTTGAGACGGGGACATTCGTGTCGGTTTGACACATCTAGTTTTTATTTAAGTGGTACGTATCAAACTCGTCAACCCCATGAATATGGCAAAAGCTGATTACGAATTCAAAAGAGACTATCACAGATATGTAAAATCCCAAAATTATATACATAACAAATCACATTTGCAACGACAAAAGATAATCACTAGTTATTTTTAATAAAAAAATCATTTAGCAAATGCTTAAAGGGTATACCTGTCAAAATTCAATTCACTGATTTGAATCAAAATCTAATACTTGATTTATTACATACTAAAACTTTTATTTAAATTACCAGTTGTCAAAAAAAAATTAAATAACAATGCATGCCATGGTTCGATTATATGTATCAATATGTGTAATTTTGTCAAAACGTCATCAAGTATCATTCGAGTTGACCTCCGAAGACTGCTGACGGAACACGTCCCGATATTAACATGAATATAAAAAAACATCCACGTGCAATTGGAATTTTGTAGGTCTGTTCAACTTGAAATTATAAGTACACAGTATCTATATCATCGATTTTACCTTTAAACGAATGATTTTTGTATCGATCAAATCAGTCAATCATTGGTTCATCCTTGTATCACTTTAAATAATTTTTCTATTAATTACCGAATACGTAACACAACTCAAACTTATAACTTTTTTTACATCTGTCCTAGTTCCGGAATTTGATGCTTAGTGAGTGTTGTTTTTGTTTGTTTAAGATAATACGTTTTGGTTTCCTGTTTGGATGGTTTTACACTAGTCATTGTTGGGCCCTTTATAGCTTGCTGTTCGGTACGAGCAAATGCTCCGTGTTGAAGTCTGTACTTTGACCGACAATGGTTAACTTTTACAAATTGTGACTTTGATGGATAGTTGTCTCATTTGCACTCATACTACATCTTCTGATATGAATTAAAGACTAAATTGAAAGTCACACGAATACAGCTTCAATGAGGTTAAAATTATTCCCTTTCAAATTAATAAATCATTTGCGATGCTTCTTAGCTTAGTAGTATTTTGATAAAATCAAACCAAATTTGCATTTATTGTTTCACTATACCCCTTTCAGTAATGATTGAACAAAAGAAAATGGTATCTCTAATGCCCCCTTAAGAAATACTTACATATATTGATACAGATTATATAATATATTAAGGAATTTGAATCTCAATGAGTTTGAAGTAGCTAATTTGTATTGAGTTTTTTTAAATTAGACAGTGGTTTACTATTAGAAAATGCAAGAGGATATTTCAGTTAAATACGTATTTATTAATATTCCAAACATAATAGCCAAAATTAAGCAGTTAACAATTAAAAATCATTTTTTTAATTTCTTTAAACAACACTTTACTTAATATACAACTCTGCTAGATAAACGAAAACTTTGCATGTAGCAATTTGATCTTGGACCGAAGGTATATTCTTCGAGTCATGATCATATTCTTTGAGTTATGATAAATAATATGAAACCGAGTGTTAGGAGAAAATAATGAAAAATTATCTGTAGCAGAACAAACATTCCTTGGGCCATTTTAAATGTTTTGCTGTAAACACCCTTCCCATAACTTATATAATAAATGGTTTGAGCCATATGTTACCATGTACACGTTGAAGTGCATGAAGTAACTGTTTTGAACTTTTCAATATTCCCGTACACAATGCCTTACATGTGAAAATTGGAATATTGTTTATCGCTCTGACATTTTTTCTTCCACTTCATTTCCTATTAAAAATACTCAGAATATTTGATTTTTAAAGTAGGAAATTGATTTAAGTTTACATTGATTACACTTATCTAGTACACCGAAGACCATGTTTGACATTTTCTCGCAGCATCATATGTGTATGCAATCTTTGAAAGCACCTTGTTATATAACCCTTGTTAATTTTCGCTATGAATTGAAAATATTTCGGTGCCATTTACATCAGCATGTAAACACTAAAAGAACATATGAAATATGGTTGCCTTACCAATGAAACATTTTTAATAAATAATAGGCGTAAGAATAGGAAACAATTTGGTGTGTTGTTTGTCTTCAACATGAGAAACTACACACAACATCTAGATATTTCTTATATAATTTTACCTTACATTTGATATTTTTTTATCTGGTTTTTAATATCAACTCCATCAGCAGCATCCCTCTATCAAGAAATCATGATAGGAAATACAAGCCTGGAATATCGTATCAAATTGGAGATGTATACTCCTTATACAGGCGCTGCTAGAATGTTGCTATATGGATATGGAAAGTTCACAATTAAAAAGCTTAAATCATCTCTTTTGTCGCAAAATTTTGTTTTACACCGACCATCATTGTAAATTTCTAGATGGAAGTCAAAATATAAGGCACATTCAACTGTATCGGTTGTATCCTTTAACTCTGGTTTGGTGGGATAGATGCGTCACCAAATTTTGTATTATTTAGTGCGATAACATCCTCTATATAGCGGAAAGTACAGTTGAATAATATTGCTTACATTTTTTGTTTCTTCCTAAGAAGTTCTTGAATGAAATCAGCCTAATAAAAATAAAGGAACATGTCTATTCAAAACCCTGCAATCAAATTCTTTTTTATCAGTCTTAAGAAAATTAACAAATAATTTTATAAAGTTTTGAGTATAAAAATGCATTTTAAAGCGCCATAAAAAACGATATAAAATGAATACAGTCCATGTCCATGTGAAAAATATCTCTTTTAAACAAGGTTGCATATTGTTCAGGCCATGTCTCTTATGTTTACAGCGGTTTTTTTTTACCAGCGTCAAAATTCTTGATTATGTTATCATTCATTCTTCAAGTGACAAACCTGATAGTCAAACTTTATATTGTTGACCTTCCCTTTCGTGAATGTGACCTACCAAATTAGACTATTTACCGGATTTGTTAAACACGAGCAACACGACGGCTGTCACATGTGGAGCAGGATCTGCTTACCCTTCCGGAGCACCTAAGATCAGCCCTTGTTTTGGTGGGGTTTGTGTTGCTTATTCTTTTGTTTTCTTTCTTGTGTCATGTGTACAATTCTTTGTCTTTTTCATTTTTAGCCATGGCGTTGTCAGTTTATTTTCGATTTATGAGTTTGGCGTCCCCTTTGGTAAGCACGGTAATATCGAATTAATTAGGAGATAAATACTCGGTATGCAGACGCTGCTGATATGTTGCTACTTAGAAATGGAACGTTCACAATTGAGAAGCTGAAATCATTTCTTTTGTCGAAAAGTTTTGTTTTCAACCGACCCGAATTGTCAATTTCTAGATGTCAGTCACGATATGAGGCCGATTTAACTGTATCTGTTGTATCCTTCTTCTTTAGATCGATTGGATAGATGCGTTCAATATAGTCACAAAAGTTTGAATTATATATTGAAAGAACATCATTTTTATAAAAGGCGTGTTAGTGAAAAAAATGTCAATATTGAAAGTAAAACAAGTGAGAACAGGTAAAAACAATGCTTGCATATTTTTAAACTATGATATGAAATCAAGCAGACATAGATAAATGAAATTGCATGTGCTCGCTATTTATAATACTATATCGGGTTATATGAAAGTCGGCAGTGCTGTTATATATTTTCGAGATTGCTGATAAATTGCCTTTTTTTTAATTTTGATACACGTACAAGTACTTTGTTGATGATTTTTATGTAAAAACTATCATACACTATTACAAATCATGCTCCATATCCACTAAGTTTCAATCTTCTTTTTTGTGTAATTGAATTTCATTTAAACTTGTAGGACAAACATAATGTCTATTATTGTTAAATTAAGATTTCTTATTAATTTGACTCCCGTTTTTGAAGACATTATTTACAACAAAGTCAGATATCTTTATTTCACTTTCCTGATTTGGAAAACTGAATTGAATTTTCTTTGTTTATATTTAATACAATTTTGATCAATTATTAAGAAAGAAAAAATTACCGATTTTGCAACTAAAAAAATAGAACTAAAACAGAAAGTCAATGCTGTGATAGTACAATCAAGCCTCCAGCTTCAAAGCAGACATTGTGAATGTTGTATTGAACAAGGGATTGCATTGGTGTACTTATGTTGTGAGAGTTACAATTTCCTTCACATAAACTGAGAAATTCACATCTATTAGCATGATGCGTTGAGTTGCAAAACACTTGGTACGCCATCTTATCTTTGTTTGAGTTGCTGTCATCACAAATCTTGTCGACGGATATTTCTTGGTCCGAATGGAAATCAAATGTGAAATTTCCAGACTGAGGCAGAAATGTTTTTAAAATTAATGACCCAGTAGTTGCTGATGAAGGAAAATACAATGACCAATAAACTGAAAATAAATAAAAATCACTATTACGTTTGTATATTTGTATCATTTATGTGTACTGATATCTGCTATAAAAAAAAAACAAGATAAATATAAATAACATATATTTATTTTGTTTTAATCGTTAATCAAAAGCTTGTAATAACATTCTTTTATACATATGAATTGTTTATATATTGTTTGTTCAAATCTCTTGTCTTCTAGCAAAATAAAAAAAAAGTTAAATAAAAGAAAATGTTACTTTTCTTAATTCATTGAAAATGTTAGTATCCTTTAAAGTTCATATATTTAAGCTTACAAAAATATCTTTTTATTAGAATCTTTCCCGAGACAAATATATTTCAACACTATGCAGCATATTTGAAGAAGTACGTTTTATTTGAAACCAATATTGTTTATAGTGATGAGTTTTATATCGAGGGAACTTTTCACAGTCATTCTTCATTCAAAATATGTATTCGACATTTTACATGTAACCGTAAAATGAATGTAATATACAAATACGCATGCATTCTTATTCATGGACATAATCAATATGAAGATGTGATATGATTATTTTTTTTGTCTTCTTCATGGTTTTGATTGTTTTAGGTTATTTAATTTAGTCTTTTCCCTTAATTCGTTGGATGAGTACAGATGATTTTTTGTCTGGGACTTTATCTATTTATAATCTTTGAACCTACTTTCAGTACCAAATACTGCTGCTTTGTATCTTTTGTTTTATGTCAGTTTTTTTTATCTATAGTTCTTGTCAATCTGTGATGAAAAAAGCCATTGTAAATGGTTTTCAAAGTTGGATTTTCTTGTTGTGCTATTATAACATTTTCTCTTGTTAATGCAGAGTGATTGCAAACAAACACGTTTAACACCACCGTTTTATTTGTGTGCATGTCTCTAATTTGTTTAGATGACTTTACGATAACAATTTCACTAATTGTTAAAGGATGCAAATTGCTTATAATGCTTATATTCACGACATTTTGACTTAAGTGGGTAGTCTTTTTGGCAATAATACTATAATTCCATATTTATAAAATTTCTACTAAGTTAGGGTTGTTGAGGTGACAACTTGATTGCTAAGTACCCGAAAACAGAATATAAACCTTCTTTATAACGGCCGATCGTATACAATGGTTGTAATAAATACTATAATTTTCTGTCGTGTCAAGCCAGCCAAAACAATACTGAATTATATTTACATGATTTATCCCTTATTGTTCCTCTATGTGTGTCAGTCTTTGGGTAAACATACACATTCTGTAATGAAAACAACAAAATAAAACAGCACATAAAAAACAGGAGTGGTGTTCTCGAAGCTATCTTAGGATTAGGACGTGTCCTAAGACCATCTTATGACAAGTCTTTGTCCTAAGTCGTGTTCTCGAAGCTCTCTTAACTAAGGATATATCACATTGTTCGTCCTAACTTTAGGACATCTAATTATGTGTCTTAAGATCATCGTATCGTTATCCTTACTTTGTGCATGTTTTTTTCTCATTTGTTTACGTGAAGGTGAACGTGAAAAAAGACGTACCATCGTTTATTAACTCGTATAAAGAAATTGTGCATGATTTTAAATTTTGAACTTCGTGTTATTACGATACGATGACACTACGATTTCAATATTTTTAATAACAATACCGCCAAAACTCTGTTTGTCAAAAAATAAATTAAAAAAAATCTTTTTGAGGATTTATATAACACCGATTTACTACTACGAAGCTAGAAAAACGATGAACTTAGATCTTAATGAGTTATTCTTACCTGTGAACATTTAGATAAAACGACAGAAAAAGTAGTTATCATGACAATAATAGTTGATATAACTAAAATGACAAGCATTTTGTGCTTTATATCCCAGCCTAATCCACATAAACTTTTTAAAGTGTATCTTTTGTCAGTCTGATTATCATTAGTAATTATGTAACGTGCACTATGTACATTTACGCCACTAGAATTAAAATTGCCCTCTAAATGTAATGGTCGATCGTCATTAATTCTTTGTTCATTGTGTAAAGTCTGAATATCGTTCGGTGTCCACATTTTGACTTGCACACTTACAGAAATTAGCTATATATTTAAACGAGACCTCACGAATAACAGTTTATTTTAAGTCGGTACGTTATAAAGCAAGGTAACAAAGGGAAGGAAAATGATACGTAGGATTGCCAAAAAAACAGTCATCATTTTTTTAAGAATTCAACGAAAAGAATACTTCCTGAACTAAAATTAAAAAAAAATGTTTCCTTTTTTTTTCACGGTATAGTGTAATGTAAGCATCTATAGGTAACCGTTTTACCTTCAACAATCTGGAAAACCCGTACAAATTAAGATGACCGTTAGAAGACAAAATATGAAAGCATTCAAACGAAAAAAACATCGACCTGTTTTCTATACAATGGTGATGCATGTCAGTAGAAGACAGTTACAAAAGTCGAGGCATCGGATCTCTCCACTCTAAAATGCTTATGCCTGAGTTGTTTTTTTTTCCTGATTCGTCTATTTCTTTAATTTAAAAAATCGATTAAATGCTGTTGCTTCAATTGAGAACATACAAATAAACGAAAAAACAAGTACTTCAGACAGTACTTCAGACAGCAACTAATGACAATTACTTACGTGCTAATGACCTAAGACACATACAGATTGTTGCGATGTTAAACCTGTATCTTAGCACCCAACTTTCAACCTTACCTCGGACAGTGTTGTTACAAACTTAAAAAAATTTGGAAAGACTATCTCATCAGAATGATACAAGACACAACACAACTTAAATAATAAAATACATAAAATCACAAAAATACTGAACTCCGAGGAAAAATCAAAAGGGAAAGTCCCTAATCAAATGACAAAATCAAAAGCTCAAACACATCAAACAAATGGATAACAACTGTCATATTCCAGACTTGGTACAGACATTAATATATCGATTAGGTGAATAACACCTTGGAAAGGGTATTTTTTATTTACATTTAAAGGTGTATTCATTTAGATCTCGTTGAACCCTATATGTCCAAATCTCGAAAATTGTGTACATGTACACAATTTCATTTTATATATTGCCGTATTTCGCAAAGGTTTGTATTATCTCGTAAAGAAATAAAGAAATATAAAATAAGAATGTTTGACGCATTCGGACAATTTGTGCGATTGTAAAACATTTTTGTATGCTTGTCTTTCATTTTTGCTATGTGCTTTGTTTATATGCCTTTTTTTGTTTCTTTGATACATATATGACAAACTAAATAATTAAAAGGATATTCCAAATATGTATGAATGCGTTTCCAATCTATCATTGCTATGTTCAATAAAAAAGGTTCTATACATAGATTTTGTTCAAATATACGGGACAATGCCATGAAGACAGTACGATCAAAATTTCAAATTACAACTCGCACACATGCTATGTTAAATTTTTAAGGTATCAATAACTACAGATAACAATAAAAACGGTATTATTGTATCAGTAGTAAAAATATTTATTTCTAATTGTTACTTTTAGCTGGTAATCGTACCTATTGGCTTTTATTAAAGATTGTTATGGGTTACTTGTTCACTTAAATGCTTATTCTTTTTATATCTACTCCAAAACCTGCTTCTTGAAAAGAAAAAAAAACAGCTAGATAGACGCAACTAGACTATAATCTAGACTATATTAAACAATAATAGATTAGAATCGAAAAAAATATAATAAACTAGACTAGCTAGATTATACTAGACTAGATAAGAAAGGAATAGACTAGACTATACTAGGCTAGATGGATTAGATTTGAATCTTATAAACAAAGATGTGTTAAAAGTCGGTAACCAAGAAGTCAAATTTTTTTTTAACTCAGTTTATATTGATGAATGTTTATATCATATATGTCTAACTATTTTGAATTTTAACCCTTTATTATACCTCAGTTATATTTTTCTATATAATATAAGTACACAATATTGTGTTTTTTTTTTATTTCAAATTGTAAACGTTAAACTACTAGTATTGGACCTGGGAATAGTTTCCATCTATTGAACCTTGATGAATCTATTTGACCGCAAAGGTCATTACAATTTGCGCAATATCCAATGCTACAGGATTAGATTATTTTGAAAATTCCGCGGGAGTAACTACGTCGCTTTTTGCCAATTGTATCGATGGTTGACGTCAGTGCAAAACGTAGCCTTATTATTTCAGAATATTTAAGAAGTTAACGTTATGGTTGGATTTCTGCCTTTTATACTACGATAGTTGATTATTCACCATCATTTATTGTCTGTTGTCTTTTCAATATAATAAAACACTAACTGAATGGATATTCGTGGAACAGTAGGTTTATTTGAGTTGGTCAGTACATTGGAAATTATAATTGTTTTAATTTTTTTAATTGATTTTTCTACTGTTATGGGGGACTTCGTCCCCTAATGAAATAGTCTTAGATGCATGATTTTTATTAGCTGTTACGTTACTTGCCTTAGACTAGCTGTTAGCAAGAACTGCGAGTACTTTCAGATCCGTGCTCGTGTTTTTTGCTTTTTGTTTTGGGAAAATATAAGTACCGGTCAAAGTGCACTCTCTGTTTTTGTTAGATGTATTTATATGTGTATCCATCCGATGAATTGCCTTTTTCAACTTACTTTTATAGTTTGTTCTTATGCTGTACTGCTATACCAATGTCCCAGGTAAGATGGTATGCTTGTACACGTCCACAGTCAGGTGATTGTAATTAAGTGGTTTTCTTTTGTTTCTGTGAAACGTATTTGTTTTTCGTTCATCATATGTAAGTGAATTAGGCCGTTAGTTTTCTCTTTTGAATTGTTATACATTTTTAATTTAAAGGCCTTTTTAAGCTGACTATGCAAAATGGGCTTCACTCAATAATGAAGGTCGTACAGTGATCTATCGTTAGTAATTTCTGTGTCATTTAGTCTCTTGTGGAGAGTTGCCTCATTTGCAATCATCCCACATCTTCCTGTTCCATTTGCCAACAAAATGAATGGTTTTATTTGTTAGCTGTTTTATTCAATTGTTAATTTTTTCAATTGGTTTTCATTTTATCAATGCAAATACCGTAAAGCGGAAATCTTACCTTCTTTATTGGCTTCAAATCAAACAACATAACAAATTTTCCGTCACCAAGCAAATGAATTGATTAGTAGTATATTTGCGTATGAGATGACTATCCAGTATAGGCAAATGATCAAACTTATGATCAGTGTTAATCGGTTATAACTCATCATTTAACAATGAGTAAACGATGATATCGTTAATCTATGCATAAAAATCTTCAATTATCTGTATATATTTATTCTTTTAAAGGCCACAACAAAGTAAAAATGTATGTAAAAGGGTAGGAATGGAATATAGAAAAAGAAGATGTGATATGATTGCCAATGCGACAACTCTCCACAAAGAAACAAATGACACAGAAATTAACAGCCATGTGTCTCCGTACGGCCTTCAAAACGATCAAAGCCCATACGGTGTTGTCAGCTATAAAGGGTCTCTAAATGGCAATTGTAAAACAATTTAAACGAGAAAACTAACGGCATAATGGAAACAAAAAATGAACGGAAAACGAATTAATACGTCAACCAATGATAACCTTCATATTACAGACTCCTGACTTGGGACAAGCGCATGCATACAGAATGTGGCGGGGTTATACATGTTAGCGGGATTCCAACCCTCCTCTTACCTGGGACAGTGATGTAACAGTACAACATTAGAACAAACTATAAAAATAGTTGAAAAGGCTTAACTCATCGGAAGGGTTTTAATTTTGGCAAAAAAAAAAACGCTCAATCTGAACAAAATTTGAGGATTGTCTGCATCAACTAATGATAAAACCATGCATAATATAAAAATAGATAGGCAAAGAAAATGAAAAATAATGTTTAAAGTAGAATTTCTTTAAATTGGCTTTATTTTCGGCATAAAAGTCTGAGTCATTTGTAGACGAAACGCGCGTCTGGCGTAAATATAAAATTTCATTCCTGGTATCTATAATTTTCTAGCATCAATGACGTTTGGTCTCTTGTAGAGAGTTTTCTCATCAGCAATCTTACTAATTATTCTTAGTTTTGTATTTAAACTATTTTGAATCAAACGTCAGACGCGAGTTTTGAGAAAACAGTTAAATGTCTGTATGGTATCCTTATAACTGTATTTATTATCTGAGAAACAGACTTACAACCAAATCTAAGAATTAACCAATGAACTGGTTGAAATTGAGGTCCAGCTCGGATTGACAATTCTTGTCGGATGTGTCAATTAAGAGTGCATTTCTTTCTAACCAATATTTTGTAAACGTTGTGTGGCTTTTGTTTTTGATTTCTAAACGCTACACAAGTAGAAACAAAAATATCGTTTAATCAGTTTTTACTAGTTTGTCAAAGTTAATGTAAATTTTGAAAGCATATGTTAGAAACAAATGATCCAAACATGTGCGCGCTTAGCCGTTTGCATCGTATGCAATCTAACAATCATTTCACAAAATATAAACGATAAAAAGGTAAACGGACCAAACGAAAATAGATCTAGTGAATTAGAGCCAAAACATTTTTTCGGTGAAAGTAGCAAATATCTGAAGAAACATTTGCTTGCGTGTCAGGGAGAGTTACAGGGTTTTTAAAAACATTAAGAAAAAATGTAAGTGTACTTGAATTATCGTTTATCATAATCTATAAAATAAAAAAACGCCATTTTACTCCAAATTTAAGGCCCTAATTAAGGAAATTTTCACAAAAACGAAAAACACCAGTTTTAAAATTATCCAAAAGGATAGATGTTTGTAATGTGGTTACGTTATATAGCAAAGTAACATAAGCTCTTTAGAAGGAAGTTGATATGTAAGATTAGAAAATTAACATCATCTTTATTTTAAGATTTTATCGGCAAAGACATAGTTTCTTTCAACCAATAATTATAAAAACAATAATATTTCTTCCTTATTCTCTATTTTGTAAGAAAATCTTTTCAAAGCATCTATAGGTCACTATTTTATCTTCAATAATCAGGAAAACCCCGTACAAAACAGTCAGCTCTAAAAGATCCTTATAAGTTCAATCCCAATGACCTGTTTTAAGATAGCAGGTGCTGCATGTTAAGCTGAAGACGGTTTCCAATGTCGACGGTTTTCTATTAATAGGAGATCAATAAATATAAATAATTTATCCAAAAAATTAAAAGATCTAATTTAAGGGGTACTTAATTGAAGCTGTAGATTGCGTAAATTGTTAACAGCAAAAGTGCAATAAAACTTTGATTAATCTAAATAAAAAAAAATAAAAAAGAATAAAAAAAGATACCGTATTGCAATAGTTACACACTGACTACCGTAAAACTGAGATGTGTCCAAAATTATTGTTTATGAATTCTGTAACATCATTATAAATCTTTATACAGAGTTCATAATTAATCAACACATCTTGATTGTTATTTTTTTTCTATTCTAGCAGGGAACCTGTTGTTAGAGGCAGTAGCCACTCTTCTTCACAAGGCCTAACTAATTATATTAATAGCACTGTCACTGGGGTAAAGCTGATGACCGTAACTGCATTCACGGTCATCCCAAGATGTCGGATGAAAAATTAGGTCAGTTTCTGTATTGTCTGTTAAAGTGTTTCTATATCATTTTCTTTACAAATCATACATTGAAACGATGTAAATTTATATAAGAATCACTCGAAAATCACTAATTACTTCCGAGAAATGTGCATGAAACGGGAAATTCGATTTGAAAAAATCGTTAAGATGACCGTAAATCATAATCAAAATATTTTCAAGATGACCGTAACATAAAACAAGGATGACCGTGATTGGTAAAAAGATGACCGTAACTTGTAAAGGATGACCGTAAATTGCATTTTTCTCGTAAACAATGAAATATTTATTGATATCGACGTTAAAATTTTAACACAAATTGACAGCGATACGACGAAAATTTGAAGAAACATGAATATGTCCCTATATAGCTAGTACACGGATGCCTCATCTACACTATCATTTTCTATGTTTAGTGGACTATGAAAATGGGATAAAACTGTAATTTGGCATTAGAATTAAAAAGATCATACCATAGGGGAAAATGTGTACTAAGTTTCAATTTTATTTAACTTGAAGCTGGACAAACGGACAAACAAACAGACGAACGGACGAACGTACGCACAGACCAGAAAAACATAATGCCAATAAGTGGAGCATTAAAAACATTAATAATACATACGAATATTTGGTAATCGAGCCCATGTGTATGGTTCCAGAGGAAGCAGATTAAAATCTTAATTTGTCTTGATATATGCAGGCGGAAACACTTTTGAAATAGAACAAAAGAATCGAAGCTCTGTGTTTATCGAGAAAGCGATAAATGTTAACTGTAATGTTTGATATAGTAACAAAATTTTAAAAAGTTAATAGAAACAAATAAAACGACAATTTTCTTATTTTAAAAACACCATTTGCATAAGTTTTCAATGTATCTATTACATAGTAATGCAAAACAATAAGATATCAAGTCGACGACATGGTTCTTATCGGGGCCTTTTATAGCTGACTATGCAGTATGGGCTTTGCTTATTGTTGAAGGCCTTACGGTTACCTATAGTTGTTAATGTTTGTGTCATTTTGGTCTTTTCTGGATAGTTGTCTCATTGGCAATAATACCACATCTTCTTTTTTATATATAGTATCTATAAGTTGGATGTAGAAAATGCATAACCTCCGATTTTTTTTTATCACGGACGGAGAACATATCAATCTTTTAGTTCAGAAATTTTCGTGTCTGTCCTTCCATTATGTGAATCAAGAAAAAATTCCCCAAAACAGGTAACGATTGTATCGAAACGAGAAAAATCGAGTGCACCTTTTTATGTTAGGGCATGTTTGGGGTGTATATTTTGTCTTTAAAACGTACAAAGCAAGAGTATTTTATATAACATCTCGCTTCAGATTCTATCATTATTATATATCAAAGCTACAGGTTGACTTCATAACGTAAAAAAATGACAGTACGAAAAGATGAAATATATGGGTCAAGTGAGATACCTATCTAAAGAATCACAAAAACAGAGTAGGTGTGTTCGAAAAGCTATTTTTTCTAAAAGTACTTGACGACAGTCTTTTAATTTGGATGATGAAAATGGATATCTTCGAAAAAATATGATTTTCTTGTGTGTGATAACTAGGGTTTATAATCTTCAACTACTGAAAAATGTTTAGTCTGCCCTTCCACGAAATATTTAATTAGAATTTTTTTAAATGCTTAAGAATTTTCAAAAATTCCATCTGACATCCGAACAGACAATATTTTTAAGTTGAATCAATGCAGACAAGATCATTAACTAATGCTCATTAGCTAGTAGATACATTTGTCATTTAAAATATAACTGACGTATAACGATCGATCGTAATGGTGCTATGTGGATAAATTTATCAGTTTTCAAGAGCAAAATTGGCAGAGCGTCATCCCTACAATGGCTTCCATTTCTACGATTGTGAGCATGAACTGGCGTAATGGGGAGATAATTTTGAAGAAGTAGAATCCTGACTGTATGAATAACATTTCTGTATATATACAAATTGACAACGTTCCGCCTTATGATACGCTTTTCGTACAATACTATTTTAAGGATCTACTTTGCTGGAGCTCACTAGTTTATTCGAATGATATTTTCAAAATGTTTCTGTTATTTTATTTGCATGACAAAATGAAAGACGATATAATATCAATAGGTGTACATGCAAATTTTTGGCATTTTTAAAAATGTGTATTTATTATATGTCTTTTAAAGGAATCCCAGAAACAAAACCAAATCTTTTGTCGAGCAGTTGAAGGCTGTGCACCGCATTTTTTTCATTATGCTTGTAAGGTGTCATTTTATCGCGCTTTTGTAGCATTTTTTCCCTTCCTGTTCATTTGCATGTCTTTTGTCAAATTCATTTTAAAAATTAAACCCTCTACTGTAAAAAAGATACATATGGTAATCTTTGCATTTGAAGCACGTCTTATTTTCTTCTACCTATAGGATAAAACTCTCATATTAATATGTGTATACCAACACGATTAATCATTTGATATAAAAAGATAGTTATATAAATACGGATATTTCTTAGGATTGAGGGTCATCCTTTAAAAGTTACGGTCATCATTTACAAATTACGGTCATCTTAAAAGCAGTTACGGTCAGCCTTGTTATGAATCTCTGATTCTGTTACGGTCATCTCGATTGTGATTTACGGTCATCTTGGCGATTTTTTCAAATCGAATTTCCCGTTTCATGCACATTTCTCGGAAGTAATTAGTGATTTCCGAGTGATTCTTTTATAAATTTACATCGTTTCAATGTATGATTTGTAAAGAAAATGATATAGAAACACTTTAACAGACAATACAGAAACTGACCTAATTTTTCATCCGACATCTTGGGATGACCGTGAATGCAGTTACGGTCATCAGCTTTACCCCAGTGACTGTTAAAATTTGGAATTACAATGCCATGAAAGGATATGAACAAATATAGGTAAAAAAAAGAAATAATGACCAAAATTGACAGTCAATATAGAATATACTTTGAAATAACTCTTCTACTCTCATCCAAGTAATTTTAAGAAATTGACATGTCCAAAGAAAATAACATAGGGACCTAAATAAATTAGTCATGCAAATCAAATTTTGGTCAATTATGCTCTGAGTTAGTTGGAAATTTATGTTGTTAATGACATCATCTTTTATCCTGAATTAGTTTAGGAAAAGTATGTTTAAATAATGTCAGTATCTAAAACTATCGAGCTTACGGTATCCTCGAGTAATAGCAGTTCATTAGTCTCTGAAGCGTTGGGTTTGGATGCAAGGGTATACTTTTTTTTACAAACCTAGAAATTACATTTTACTAACCTAGAAATTACATTTTACAAATTTAGAAATTTATAATTTAATAATTTTTTAAGAATTAAGAAATTTGATTGAAAACATAACGCAATATTAATTTAACAATTCAGACATTTAGAATTTCATCATTGGAAATTAAGTGAAAAGAACAAAGGAAAATTAGCTTTTTCTTTTGATAGCCCTGGTCGAGAAAAATCAATGATAAAACAATGCCGATGACGACTCTGATCAAACGTCATTTCTAAATAAAATTGAACATATCGTAGAAAGTATTTTTTAAACTGTAGTAACAAAAATATACATGCAAATACACAATGTTTTATGTTCAATAGTAATCAATAGAAATTGCATTAAAAACTTGTTAAACTGAAATTTAAGAAACACAAATCTGTGCTGCATATTGATAACAAATATTTAAAACAAATCATGCACATACAAAATCTAAAGATTGTTCGATTCACCGTTTTCAAGTGTTCCATAAAGCCCTCAAGTATAATTACAATTTCCAATTAAAAAAATTTTGCACATTGTAATTTTTCAAATACATCGGTCTGCTCTTGTACTATGAAATTCATTACATAAATATAGTCTTTTTATTAATATCTGGTTTCTATAAAATTTGAAGAAGATGTCAGTTCTTGATCAAACCATTTTTTATCAGTTTTTGCTCTTTTCTTTTTTTTTTTATTTAGGGTGATTCCCACATTTTTTTTAAAAGTGAATGGATTGTTTTAGTTGCTTGGTGAGTACCATCTGAATTAAAACTTAAATCTTCTGTGATAAAGTTCTTTAACTCATTTTGGATAGCAGGATGAGCAAAGGCATTTTGAAAACTTATTAATTTTTCCTCATTCCACTCGTATCTTGTTGGGAAATCTTTTAAATTTGAGTAAATGTTCTCGTTTGTAAATGAGGATAATAACTTAAATGATAGTTTACAGTGGCCATCTGAAAAAGTTAACTTGAAATCTGATACAGACATATATAAAATGTTACAAAATAATTGTTCTGATGCTAACACATAATCAACTACACTACAATCATTATACTTAAAACATGTATGCTTGCTGCCAGTGCTATTACCTAATATTCTCGACTCCCGTTCAAGTTACGGATTTGATTACATATACAAAAATCATAAAGGTCTTTCCCTCTAGAATCTACAGTATTATCGCAGCTGGTTCTTCTCTTATTCAAAATATCAATGTTATAATTGCTGTTGTTTAATGGAATGTGGTTGGTTGTGTCTCCTTCAATAAAATCACAATCATTTTCAGTTGGGGCGTTAAAATCGCCAAGCAATATGATTTCTCCCTTTTTTTCCATATTTACATGATTGATCTCTATTTTAAGAGCATTCCTGATGAAGGATAACCCAGAAAATCGTTTTAAACGAACGAAATTAATTAAGTGTTGTTTTCCTTTTTCTGGCACTTGTTTATCATTGTTGTCATCAGCACGGAAGTAAAGACGTGTCTCGTAACAGAAATGCTTTAAAAGCACAATTCTTAAATTGGTCGTTAATCAATTATAATGTATACAGAAAGTTAGAAAATGACGTCGGCAACCAAACAACTGTACTGTCTTTTGAATATTAAACATACTATAGTAAATTATTTTGCAAATTTGCTGCTTTAATTAGAGGGACTTTACTTTTACCATAATTTCGATAAAAGGATATTTCTATATAGCATATGAAATTATTATAAACATTTTTGAATAAAAACAACTTTTTTTAATGATAACTTTTTTTATTGTTTTCATTGCTTCCAGTGTTATTAGGCGAGCTTTGGTCTCCCTAGATAAGACCTAGCTGAAATAGAAAAAAATAAAAGTTGCAGTTTAGGGTGTATAGGTGGGGTTCGTGTTGTTCATATTTTAGTTTTCTATGTTGTGTCATGTGTACTATTGTTTGTCTATTTGTCCTTTTCATTTTCGTCCCTCTTTTATGCAGTTATTATATCTAAATATCTTGTTTGTCACAATTTTCTCCTTCTTTTATAAACACCTCGGTGCCTTTGTAATAAATATTAAAAATACGCAATGGGTCTCAAACGTTTTATAATCACCAATTCCAAATAAACAGTACAAGTTATTTACTGGAAACCAATAAAACATTTACACGCCATAGATATCAGAGTTTATTCTATTAAAGTATAAGTTTATATGAATTATTGTGAATGTTGTTAAGGATTAATATGAAATATACCCCCCCCCCCCCCCAAAAAAAAAACCCATCAGAACTGTGATATCACAGTCACTTGTCCCAGAAAAAAATTTCCTATATACCTTAATATAACACAAGGTACTTAACTCGCGATTTTGAAAAATGTCATACGGTGACGAAATTCCATTAGAAATGCCGTGTCTCGGCTGTCAACCCCACTAAAACTTGTTATGCCGTAAATCTAAATTGATTTATCTTCACAATGATGTATAACGCGCCTACTGTTGTTGTCGGAATCATCCGTAGCAATCCTACCCAAGTATGTCAATCGTAATTATTTCGTCAACCTACACAAAATTGGCAATAAACGTCTCGCAGTAAATGATTAATTATAAAAATTGTTTCAGAAAATCTGTTAATTTTCGTATGAGTAGAACTTATCATACAGTTATTAAAATTGTGTAATATACCGTGAAAAAAATCTAACAAGTGTTGTTTGTTGTATGTCTAATAAGTAACAAATTTTTTCCATGACGTCAATGTCATGCAGACTCTCTCTTGAATTTACGTATGAAATGAAACAAGATCAGATAACTCCGAGAATCATTTAGACTTTCCCATAGAATTGACCAATCGGAAACCGAGATATACAAGGAGGCGTGACGCGTTTATTGCCAATTCTTCAGCGGTTTGCAAAATTATTACGATTGACATACTTTGGTAGGATTGCTACGGATGATTCCGACAGCAAATGTTGGCATGTTATACACATATTAAGATTTACAATATAACTAGTTTTAGTGAGGTTGACAGCCTATAAAGCGGCATATAACGGAACTTCATCACGACCTGCCATTTTTCTTAAATGCAGGTTAAGTACCTTGTGTAATATTAAGGGGGGAATTCTGAGACAAGAGCCTGTGATATCAAGTCTCCATTTAGTAACTATGACCTTGACATTATAATGAAAATTTCTCGAAATCGGTACGGTAAAAGTTTCTAAAATTTTGGGATGAAACAATATGTTAAGTTAATTTAAGTGTCAATTTTGAATGCTCTGCTAAAATATTTATTTTTGAACTGGTGAAGATATAAGATTGAAAAATTTTAGACTTTTCTCCTTTTTCTATTATTAGTAACAATAACAAATTTCTCAAAATAGAATAGCAGAAATACAATTTCATTTTTTTTTTTAATTTGATAAGGTTATGTGTAAGGGTTTTTTTAAAGATAGATTAGTAAATTATACTATATAGGTGTCTTAAAATTACATACTATTTAAACCCCTAATTTGGCATTTGAGGACAAAAAAGAGGGGCACTGTAATCCAGATCTGTTGTTAACATCAAATATTTTGCGGATTTTTATTTCATAGTAAGAACTCTTAGACCCCGTATACTTACAATCCTTGATAAAAATGTAAATTATTTTGCATGTTGTTTATTTGCTAATTGTGGGCCGAATACCTTAACAAACATTTCTTTTTTAATAATTCTTGAAACAAATCATCGAATATTTTAAACAAGGGCCTATTTCTATAATCCAACTATTGTGTAAAAAGGAAAACAGTATTTGATACACGCATAATTCAATAGTGACCATAAAGACATTTGAATGAGTGAGAATCACAAAACAAAAGATATATGATATCTCATCTCATTCAATTCCTTTAAAACTAAGGTCTCAGTATATAAGAAAACACTACAGAAGGTGTATTATAAGAGTGTCATGGTTTTGAACATACATATATTTAGCTACATATAACACCCCGATAGCTACATAAATAGCATGGGATGAGAATTGAATTTTAGTATATGTTCCTCTTGTTGTTCTATTTATATTTACCTCTGTGTTTTAAAAACAGTCGTTGTTTTCTGAATCGTTTAAAACATCTACTTTTGCTGTGGTATTTTCTATAACAACTGCACCACAGTCGATAGAATCGTGTTTTATTACAGGTCAATTTATATCCTAAAAAATAAATATAATTACATTAATCACGAGAAAAATACGAATACTATTTTATTCTTGCGGTGAAAGGATACACTTGCACACACCGGAGCTAATTTTAAAAAAATCATAACATATGCAATTGTTTGATTTGCATACAAAGCAAGAACCCAAGTTCATCTAATGTCTCGTTTCAATTAATGTTTCATTTACAGTTCTCTCAAAAGGAGACTATTTTATATCCTGGGTATAACTGTAAAATCATCATTTAAGAAATACTAGATGACAACAAATAATGTTCAAGTTAATACCAGATAGCGTTACTGTAAACTGGTCAGCAATAGTTTTCAATATTTGCTGTCAAGTTTGTCACTTGAAGATGATTCATATGAAATAGAAGAATGTCGTTGATATAACGAGCTAGATAGTCTATTTATTTAAGAGTGTATAGTAAACATGTTCTTCTTTTTGTGCGTTAGAATGCACGCACTTTACCTTTTGATTCTCAGAACCTCAAACTGCTTAGATATGTTTAAGGCAAGTGTTGAAAACAGTAACGATACACATTCTGTCAATAGATACAGTTACTGTGGATTAATTCTTTTCCGTGGGTTCCAATTTTCGTGGTGTCAGGAAAACTTGCATATTCGTGGATATTTAATTTCCTGGTTTTGGAAAAGTTTGCATACATTCCTTAAGAATTTCTTTAATTCGTTGAAGATGCAAATTCGTGGTTTTCCTGTACCCACGAAATCAATGAAAATTGGTCTCCAACGAATGTTAATGAATCAACAGTATTAATGCTTAATCATCGCGGCCTTAGTGCAAGAGAAATCTAGTAATCAGTTAGACTAAACAGTTAAATAAATAGTACCTACCTATTCCATTGTAATGAAATATGCTCCGTCTTATTTTAAATCCGTGGTATCTGTTGTAGTATACTAGTCCGTACTTTCCACCACTGTAAATGGCAGGGCTATATAAATTGAAGTTTTAGTGCATTATACATTGTCATCACAGATAAAAACCGATGTTGTAAGTTGTTCTTATGCTGTAATTGAATAATTAGTTATCAAAAGTACCAGGATTTAGTACGCCAGACGCGCGTTTCGTCTACATATGACTCATCAGTGATGCTCATATCAAAATAGTTATAAAGCCAAACAAGTACAAAGTTAAAGAGCATTGAGGATCCAAATTTCAAAAAGTTGTGCCAAATATGGCTAAGGTAATCTAACCTATAACATCTAGAATGATATTAGAGTAGACAAAATATCTGTGAAAACCATGCAACTTGTTATCATTTTCTTTCGCTTTAATTATTCTAACAATCGAAATCATTATCAGCATTAAAAAAAGCATATTCATATACTCACTAGAAACCTTCTTAGTATAATTGACATCGATGTTATACCCATATGTAGCAACTGTAAAAATAATACATTACTAATTACAATGAATTATGGCTTGTATTGTCGTCCGTGTTTGTATTATATATATATTTATTCTCTCGAAAAGGTGATCTGAATCGTAGACAGAAGAATATAGATGTGTGCCATGTTTAATTGAAATCTAATTGTAAATGAATAAAATGAAAAATCATCATGCTGTTATCTGTTTAATTTTTTTTTTCGTGTTCGCAAATTAATACAGTACCGGTAATCATTCTGTTCAGACTTACCGGTGGTGTAGACGTATTTACACTTGTATGCAAATTTGTCCGCCATTACGTAAAATCACACAGGTTCCTGTAAACTTTGACATCATAATTTAAATCATTTGACGTCACAATTTAAAAGTGATTGTTGCTTGACGTCAAAAGGTGATTCGGAGTCGATCTAAGGTCATTCGGAGGCAAGATCCAGCTAAATACCAAAAGTGTAAATACGTTTATTGGTCAAACAAAGTTTGTTCGTTTTAAAACTGAGTATTATGTAACTTACATTTATAATGGTAAATGATTGAAAACATGGGGAATCGACAAATAACTTCAAAAAACACCACCAGTGAGTCACACGTCAAGGAAGCAATAGCATAATTAAACAGTTATCATTACATTTATTTTATTTCAACGGTACGTGTAAACCCCAACCCCATGAATCTGGAAAAAGCTGATTACTAAATCAAAACAGGACTATCATAGATATGCAAAATCCAAAAATTTCTAAATAACAAACCATATTTGCAACGACAAAAGACAATCACAAGTTACTTTTAATAAAAAATAATTTCACAACTGTTAAAGGCGTATACCTGCCAAATTGCTATGCACTGATTTGACTCAAATCTAATATTTGATTTATTTCATACTGAAACGTATATTTGAATTACAAAATGTGCAAAATTAACAATTAACAATGCATGCCATGGTTCGATTATATGTAACAATATGTGTATTTTTGTCTAAACGTCATCAATTATCCTTCGAAGACTGCCGATGGCAACATATCCCGATATAAATATAAATATAAAAAGCGACCACGTGCAATTTAATATTTGTAGGTTTGTTCAATTTCATATGGTGGGTACAAAGTATCTTTATCATCGATTTTACCTATATACAAATGATTTTTGTATCGATCAAATCAGTCAATCAATCGGTCCATCCTTGTATCATTTTATTATTCCTTTTAATTACCGAATACATGCGTAGCAAAACTCAAACTTTTAACTTGTTTGCATCTGTTCTAAGTCAGGAACCTGATGGTCAGTAATTGTCGCGTTTGTTGATGTGGTTCATAAGTGTTTCTCGTTTTACTTCAAGAGTAGGCCGTTGGTTTTCCTGTTTGAATGGTTTTACACTTTAAACTAGTAATTTTTGGGCCGTTTATAGCTTGCTGTTTAGTGCGAGCCATTGCTCCGTGTTGAAACTCGTACTTTGACCTACAATGGTTTACTTTTACAAATTGTGACTTGGATGGAGAGTTGTCGAATTGGCGCAAATACCACATCTTCTTATATGAATTTAAAGATAGAATTTAAGGTCACACGCATACGGCTTCAATGAGGTTAAAATTCTTCTCTTTCAAATGAATAAATAATTAGCGATGGTTTTTTTTTTGGCTTATTAGGATTTTGAAAAAATTAAACTTTATTGGCATTTAAAAGCGAATTATTATTTTACTATACCACTTTCAGTAATGATCGAACAAAAGAAAATTATATTTTATTTTTTTATATCTCGTAGCTAATGCCCCTTAAACAGGAACTCACAAATATTGATACAGATAATTTAAAGGAATGTGTATCTCAATGAGTTTGAAATAGCTAATTTGTATTGAATATTAAATTAGACCGCGGTTTACTATTTGAAATTGCAAGAGGATATTTCTGTCATATGTTCTCCCATTTATTTGTATTGTAGTCTTGTCATGTAATGTTGTCATTTTAATGTTATATTTAACATTGCCATAAAAGCGGGATGTTTTGCGTGCCACAAAACCAGATTCAACCCACCTTTTTTTCCTTAAAATGTCTTGTACTAAGTCAGGAAAAAATAGCAACTAATTACATAACAATTAATTGTGTAATAATTATGTCATAATGAAATTATCACAATTTGAAAGATTAATCTTTCTTCTATCTTTTGGTACCTCATTTATAAAATATAAAGAAGGATGAAATGAATTACATCAGTTTAAAGTTGTCTGATTGGGATGCAAAATCTTTGGATTGTGCTACCTTAAATACGTATGTATTGGTATTCCAAACATAATAGCCAAAATTTAGCAAGTAACAATTGAAAAACCAATTTTTATTTTGTTTAAACAATGCAGAAGTTTTGAATAATTACTACACACACAAGAACACATTCTTAGAAATCAGTTTGTTGATTATAATTTGAAGGAAACGAAATGTATCATTCAAATAAACTTTTAACTTGTACAATTTTGCTAGATAAACGAAAATATTGTATGTATCGAAGATATATTCTTCGAGTCATGATAATTAGATGAAACCAAATGTGGAGGGAAAATAATGAAAACTTACCTGTAGCGATGACCACTAGTAGCAAAACATACATTCCTTGAGCCATGTTGAATGATATGCTGTTACTACTCTATCGATAACTTATATACTAAATGGTCTGTGCCATATGTTACCATGTACACGATGAAATGCATGAAGTAACTGTTTGAACTTTTCAATATTCTCGTACACAATGCATTACATGTGATAAATGGAATATAGTTTATCGCTCTGACATTTTTTTTCCCACTTCATTAACTATTTAAAATACTCTGAACATTTGATTTATAAAGTAGGAATATTTTACATTGATTCACCTTAATTGAGTACACAGTAAACCATGTTTGACATTTTTTCGCAGCATCATATTATGTGCAATGTTTGACAGGACCTTGTCATAAAACCTTTGTTTCTTTCCGCTATAAAATTGGAAATATATCGGTGCAATTTTCACTAGTCGGTCAACACTAAAAGAAAGTATAATTGTAGTTTCATTTCCAAATGATATGTCTTAAAAAAATTCTTGGCAAGAGAAAAAAATCCCACTTTGGTGTGTGGTTTAACCTTGACATGAGCAATTGCACACAAACATTTAGATGTGTTTTCTTTAGTTTTTCTACACAATCGTTATTTTCTCATCCGTCTTCTTAAAACAATTCCCTCTGGCAAAGTTGACCTCAGAAGAATTTGGCTATTTTTAGAGGTTCTTTTTGGTCTGATAGCACTTTTTAAAACTGTTTTATTTCTTATACATACTTTGCTTTCAAGTATTCGGCTTTCAGCGTTCCTAAGGTAGTTAATTCCAGCGTTCCTAAGGTAGTTAATTCCAGCGTTCCTAAGGTAGTTAATTCCAGCGTTCCTAAGGTAGTTAATTCCAGCGTTACTTAGGTAGTTAATTCCAGCGTTCCTAAGGTAGTTAATTCCAGCGTTCCTAAGGTAGTTAATTCCAGCGTTCCTAAGGTAGTTAATTCAATCATGCAATTTATAACGTGTTGATCTTCTGTTGTTTTTTAGTTTTTGCCTTTTTCTTTGGTGTAAAATGTAACATTTTCATAGTCTCAGTTTCAAGAAAAATGCTTGATAACATGTTTCGTGTTTGTTTTTATTGTGATTAAGATTTTAACACATTGTACCCCTAATTTTGACATTTATACAGTTTTTGTACCTATTAAGTTGTTTTGTTTTGCGTACAAATTGTTGTCAGTAAAATGAAATTTTTAAACGACTGTCATACAAGGCCCCCCCCCCATACAGTAGGAGTTTTTGCTGGCTATATGGCAAGGTTTAATACACCTTTTTATACATGAGAAAATGGCTGTACCAAGTCGGGGGAAATGATTTTTGTTAACCATAAGTTTGATGTGTATGAGCTTTGATTTTGCCATTGGATTAAGACTTTCCGTTTTGAATTTTCTTCTGTGTTTTGTTGTTTTACTTCTTAGGGCATTGAGATGGAATACCAGTGTACTGAACTAAAAATGTTAAGTCACACAAACACATTAATTAATTCGTTCATTTTCTCGTCTAATATCAGTGAAAAACTACTAGAAATAATCTCATAGATATATAGGCTGATAATGTAATGCACCACACAATTACCGTGAGTGACGTCATAAATTATGTAAATAATAAAGTACGAAGTTCAAGAGCATTCAGGTCCAGATGGAAAACTAGAGTTTCTTTCGAAAAAAATAACACGAAATACGTGTTCCCAAATTTTTCTCGCAAAATGCGTGGAATGAATTGCATGTTAACAATTCTGCACTAATAACATGTACTGTATTTAAAACATAACATGATTATTATGGTTGTTTGACGAAATAATTTAATTCAAAGGCCATATAAAAGTACGATGTGTTCGTAAAAGAGTAATTCATGACAAACCAACATATTCTATAACTTTATTTTTTCTTATTTCAGCTAACTCTTATCCATATGGACCGAAGAAGATTGTTCTTCACAAGAAAGCAAAACAAGACTACAAAAAAAAAAGAGATTCACTCACAAGAGGCAAGTTGTGATATTCATGGATAATTCTGATAATTTCATTGTGGGATACTTTTATTTAAATTCCGAAGAAAATTAACATGAAAATAGTACAGATTTGACTGTCCCTCTGCTATCTTTCGTCCCTTTTTTGCAAAATACGAATAATTTATCTTGAATAGATTCTGCATTAAACACATAATTGGGTAATAGAATCTTTTAAAATCAAGACCTCGTAGAAGGAGTCCACTATTATTCCGGCGCGTAGACTTTTTGAAAGATCTTGTTCGGGTGATCATTTTCCTATTCACAATTTTACTCCGTCTATTGTTTATTCTGCAAAGAAGTTGTAAACAGCTTCATTCGATGGCAATCTCTCCTATTAGCAGTGAACAATCGATATCGGCTTTTTATTCAAATCAAACAAGTACACCCCTTTTGAACGATATTAACCGATAAAGAATTCAGACTATAGTATATATGGTAAACATCGAAACTAAAGAACATCAACAATAAACAACATTAAAACTAGTCATAAGCGGATAATATACCCAACAGTCCCACCCATTTGGATTTATTTATTGTCATGGATACCAATTCAATTCAAAGTTTAATTTACAGTTGATATTCAGTAAACCTAATGCACCAGCTCCCATAACCTATTGAAATCGACTAAATAACAAAAGAGATACACACATAAAAAAGTCATGAAAAAAAATAGTTTTAAATTGTAATGCATGAAATGTTTACAAAAATGTCAAATACATTTAAACGCACAACTTAAGTATTACATTAATGTTTTTAAAATACAATATATAAAGTAGAACATTGAGATAGAAACAAAAAAAAACTGTATATTAACCACTCATACAGTATGACAAAATAACGATCAAAAAGCACGGATACAAATTTTCGTAAAAAAGTCTGCATATTTTTACTGTCTTGTATATTTATACTCGTGATAGTAATTATTAGTTGTGAGAATCCTGATGATGATAAAAGATTCGCATGTTCTTATAGAAATCATAATTTTATATGCAAATATTTCTTACCAAAAACTATCATTATGATCAATTTTCAATATAGTTAACCAAAACTTGAACCCATTTTAAGAAAAGCGGCATTCCAAATTCCGATGTAACCATCTTCTTCAAAACAAGTACCACTTATTTAAAGTAATAAGATGCTAGGCGTAGGTATTGCAATGGAATATCGTTCTCAAAGCAGACAGGTGAACAATTTTTAGCAGTTTCGGCACAATCAAACTTTAAGTGGTATTCAGTTTCATTTAAGGAGCAAATGCGTTTCACTTCTCCAACTTCGTGAAAAACACATTTTAAAGTGCAGTCGCATTTAAAAGGGAAGAAAACACTTCATAGAGCACATTTGACCTCGTGGAAATGGAAACTGGCAAAATGCTATGAAAGAAAAAATAACATCATTTTAGACGTGATTTGAGTTTATAGTTTCCATCAAATAAAAAAGACACCAAATGATGGCAATGTAAATTGTATTTTATTTGTCAATATACTGCATATATTTAATCAAAACTATTACCTCAGGTCTTTTTAAAAATTAACATATTTAGTTAATTCAGCAGGTATGTTCCAATTGTCAACCAACAAACTACAAACAAGTCTACTTTTCCTCAAATGTGACCTACCGAATACTTATCACCTAGTTTCAGTAATTATGTCACATGTGATGCAGGATCTGCCAGGCCTTCCGGAGCACTTGAAATCATTCCCTGTATGTTGAAGGGTTAATCTTGCTCATTCTCTAATTTTCGATGTTGTGTTTTGTATATTGTTGTTGTTTAGGTTTTTTCCCCATTTCAATTGTCTGTTTGATTTGGACTTTAAAGTTCGAATATGTCTTTTTTAAACTATTAAACGCGATTCTGATATCGATTTATCTAATTCTTTTGTAAAAAGCAAAACCACAAAAAGACCGAATTCCGAGAAAAAAAAACGATAAGTTTCTTATCAAATGTCAAAATCAAAAGCTCAAACACAACAAACGATTGGATTGAGTAATCTGAACAAGAAATAACCTAATATCAATATGACTTCGGTGTTGATTATGTATGACCAAATAATATTGCCCCCTACCTTAGTTAGCTTTGACTTACAATAAATGAAAATGCAGTGAAATTGTGCTTCAACAAATAGTAAACAGACGCCGTTCGAAACACTTACGTTCTGAATGTAATTTATTGTACTCCTGCATCTTTGAGTATTCTACAAGATTGGAATAATGGGTTGTATTGTTGGCACTGGTAGCATTAGCGTTGCAATTATTATCCTACAATAACATAGATTACATTCTAAGAATTTCATTTAGCCAAACTGTTATAACTTGATGATATTAGACCATACTCATAATAGGACTAAATATACATGTACACCTTGGGCAGAGTAGCATGCAGATAAAACTAACCAGTCATAATTTATTGAATCGTTTAAAGTTAAAAGTTGTACAAATATTTTTCTTAGGATAAACATTGTAACGAAGCTATTACATACTTTTTAAATTACTAAAATCCCGTCACATTTTCGCGATTGTGACAAATCGAATTTGACTTATTACCGGTTAGGTATTTATACAAACAACACGATAGGGGCACATGTGCAGCAGAATCTGCTTTTTTCAGGACCACCTAAGATCGTCCCCGGTTTTTGGGTAGGTTCGTGTTACTCCGTCTTTTGCTTCCTTGTTGGGTTTTTAGAAACTATTGTTTGGTTTTTTTTTTACTATTTTAAAATAAGTTGTCAGTTTATTTTCGACTTATGAATTTAAATGTTTCTATGGTATTTTTCGACTCTCTTTTACAAGTTTGAAATAACTCTAATATATATATGACGTTACTTTTTGTCAAAAGCATAGCATTAACGAAACACCACCATGTTTTTTCCTCAAGTTGCTTGTGTCACTAAATATTTCTCTAATACCGTTCGACTTTTCAGTTCTAGTTGTCGTTTCTTGTGCTTTGAATAATCTTGTTTTGGAGTTTTTTTTTACTTTTCCCCATATAAAGGTATCAGGCGATGTAACAAATACAGGTGAATTTGTACTTTCATGTCTGTTTTATTATAATCTAGAAATGAAATACTGATTATTTTAAAAAATACTTGAGGATTCCGACTATTTTTAGATACAGGTAATCCGGATTTAAACCAACAGAAATTCCCTTTTCCAATATCTAATTATTTACTTATTTATAACGCCAGGAAGTTATATTTCATGATTAAATCAAAATTGATCAACGTTTACAAACAATGAAAGTTATCTGCTAAAGGACTGTAAATCTTTCATGTTACTTCAACTTGTTACTTTACTTGACCTTCCGTACTTGTTTGACTCGAGGGTACTGTTGAATCTTTTGTAAACAAAACACCAGTCTGGCAGTACCCAATTTGTAAACAAAACACCAGTTTGGCGGTACCCAATTTGTAAACAAAACACAAGTCTGGCGGTACCCAATTTGTAAACAAAAAAAACAGTCTGGCGGTATCCAATTTAAACCCTGATATGTATACTGAGTAAACGTATGAATGAAAACACGTAAAATATGTTAATAAAACTATAATGCAACCACAAAATAATATGTATCTACATCAATTCTTCAAAAATAGATATTTACACAAAATGTGAAATGTGAAGATATTAATCACCACTTTTGATAACGATTTTATGTTATTGTTCACCTCTAAAACACATATACCTTTATGCGTTCAGCAAAAAGTAATTGGACCACGTACTCTGAACATTTCAGTTCACCTTCGCATCACATATTCGTATGTTGAGGTTATTTATGAATAGAAAAATCAAATATTAAAAATCTTGAAATTTGGATCTTGATTCTTGAATCTATATATATGTATAGTGTAAAATAACAAACATACTGAACTGAAAATTCAAAACGGAAAGTCTCTAATCAAATGGCAAAATCAAATGATTAAACACATCAAACGAATGAACAAAATATATATCACAAAGAAAATTGAGAATTTGAACTTATGCCGAAGAAAGTTAAAAAAACAATTCAACCCAGTAAATATAGACGAATTTAAATATACTTCCAAACTCAGCGTTCGTTTAATCATTGTGTAAGATGGGTAAATCAATACAAGCTACCCCATTGAAATAAATGTATACGAAGAAGATTTATAATTATCATAATTATGTATTGCTATTCAAGCATCTCAAACAGCTACCCCGCTATATTGACATGCAAACCTTAATGATTTTTATTAAAGAATTTTTAGATTAAACTCAGATTTCATCACATGATTTCTTACATAAAAAAATAATTCATTTTTAGCCGAAGCACTTGCCATCCTCCCCGGTCTATGATGACATAGGTGTTGCTCAGTCTTTAATTTGCTATGTTGTGTTTTGTGAACTGTAATTTAGTTGGTTTTTTTTCTACTTTTTTGCCATGTTAGTTTTTTTCGACTATGTTTCATCTTTGGTCTTTGTTTTAGCTTATTTGGACTTGAAATTACTGAAAAAAATGGTGAAATGAAACTAGTTCATGTTTGTTCTATAACTTGTATGCATATGCTATAATAACGTCTTTATAAGATTGACTTGTGATCAGTAAAGTAAAAGCAATCTAAATATTATTGTTTTGTACATATACACAATAGTGGGTCTACAACTTTTTGATACCTTCATATTGGCATTGCAAAAAGTTATTTTGTTCTGACTGTTTGTGGCGTCTTTTTACTAAATTCATTGGATGTTGGGTGTGTACTGATTGATCTTTTAATATTAGATACATTTTTTATTAGTTGTTATTGACTTTGAACTATCTGTCAGTAACTGTGAGTACTGATCAGTACTCTTAGATCTGTTCTTAATGTCTGTTTGTTGTTGGTATGTACAAGAACACGATCACGTCTACTCTGTGTTTTTGTTTGATGTATTTCTATTTGTATCCATCAAATTAGTTACATCTTTGTCGACTAATTTTTTATGTTTTTTCTTATGATGTTTTACTTTACCACTGTCCAAGGTTACGGGAGGGTAAGACGCCCGATAACATATTTAAATCCCCCTCCCCCACATTTTGTATGTGCGTGTCGAAAGTCAGGAAATTGTTATTCAGTGGTTGTCGTTTGTTGTTGAATTATATTTTTGTTTTTGTTCGTTATTCTGTACATAAATTAACCGTTAGTTTGAATTGTTTAATATTTGCCATTTCGGGACCTTTTATTCCAGACTATGCAGTATGGCATTTGCTTATTGTTAAATGCCTTACGGTGAGTGCATCATTTTTGTTCTTTTGGAGAGTTGTTTTCATTGGCAATCATACCTCATCTTTTTATATATTTATTTAGACTATTTAAAAATACTCACTTTCTAGGTACCGGTGTAATGCATTATATTCGTTCACCTTTGAGTATTCTGCACAATTAAAAATATGATGTGTATTGTTTGAGATGGTAGCAATAGGTTTCCTGTAATAATATTTCTTAAACTGAAAAAAAAAACTGAAAAAACTATAATTTAATAACAAAACTGCTAAGTAAATGATTTTAGTAAACCTAAGACAGTTGCACATCGATAAAAGTAAGTAGTCATACTTTTTTTTAAAATTTATTCATTGAATTGTATTTAAAGAATCGTTAAAGTATATCACGGAATAAAAATATATAACAGGGCAATGCAGCTTTGAAATAACCTTGATACATAACTAATGATTTTTTTTTCTTAATTTCATCAGAAAAGTGTTTAATATAAACGAAGTTTCGAATTTCTCATATCAAAAAGTTAAAATTAAGATTATTTACGAAAAGTTAATAAAGTTCTTACCTCAGCATCACATTTTACTACATGTGTAGGCATGAAACGATTATGATCAAAGACCACATGTCCAAACACAGCAAGGTTGTATTTCTTTCTATTGGTTTACGTTTATCTCTTTTATCAACCAACTTTTCATTTCCTTTTCTCGTTGTCTTCACCTCATTGATTAAATACTCACTAGTGTCCTTTTATTAAGCGTGCCTTGATAAGTTCTTGTTCCTAATATATGGAATACGTCAATAAAATAATATAATGCAACCATGATTCTTTTCTATTGCATAACTGTGGTGCTTACAACATCCGTGTTGTGTTCAAGTGTCAAGGTACAACGGTGAAAATTAATGCAAGATTGAGAGTCCAAAATTTTTACTGCTACAAAGCTGTTTGATGCGGATAATCCTTGTCTGAACTTGCATATGATTTTTATTGAATTGTACATGTTTATATTGCACTGTTAGTATAGTTTTTAACAATCCATAATTTAAAAAAAAAATGGATAAATATATCCATTATTCGCAACCAAACATCGACAGTACTTTTTGTAAATTAAAATTCTATGTACAGAATTTTGGTGTTTAGCCCTGCCATAAGTAAAATACATCATGTTTCACTTCCGTTTGTTTTCAGTTTTCAGTCTCCCCCCCCCCCTATTTTTCGTTCGCATTAACTTAACAGTTGTAAGATCATGAAGATATATAAGGTCTTTTCTTGTTTTAAATAATCTATCATTTCCAATTCATTTTACAGTTTTGAAAGACATCAATTACAACATATTCACATAGGTCAAATCTTAAAATCTTATATTTTCTTTTTTGTTAAATAACAGGTTTTTTTTTTAGATCTAATAAGTAAAATTTGGAAACCGAATGAATTTTCTTTGATAATTTTGAACATGAGTTAAGAATGTGTGCTGCTCAGTTTCAAAATAAATTAGTTTCCATAAAACTAGTATATATTGATAGGGGATCAATTGAGGAATTAAAAAAGCAAAACAAATATATATATATATATATATATATAGGAGTCAATGTGCTTGTTTTCGAGATATTAGCCATTGGAATTTTGGCGGGAAAATGTTCTTTCTTGATTTTTCATAGCTTTATCCTTGACTAGTTAAAGTTCTCAAAAACTATTAAAAAATAAATAAGATATTATAAGACTTTTACAAATGGCTTATATTTATACATGTAAAAGAATTATAAAAAGAAAAATGAGGGTTCATTGGCAAATTTTTTAAGGCATTTAAATGGATTAAATAAGGAGATTTCGAAAATCTGACAAAAATTCCAAAACATGACCAGCAAACTTCCTTAAGTTGTAAATCAAATAAGTAAAAAAAATTAAAAAAAATTAAACCAACTCATTCCCTTCTAGTACAATCAATCCTCCAGCTTCCACACAGACACCATGAATATTGTATCGAACAACCGACGGCATTGATGTACTTATGTTGTTACTGGTACTGTTCCTTGCTATCGGAAGGTTGGTCGCTAATATACACGATTATCAACTACGTTTACTTTATGTGCATGTCTCTATATGTTGTTTGTTGCTGTCTGTAATATTTGTTTTTGTATTTTTAGGTAAAAAATCAGGCCGTCCGTTTTCACGTTTGATTAGTTTGACAATTATTGCTTGTGCCTATTATAGCTTACTTTGCGATACGAATGTTGCTCATTGTTGAACGGCGAACGGGTATTACGTGTTATGATGTCAAGTTTACGGTAAAATACCTTTAACAAAACCCTAACCTTAGACATGAAATAAATAAATAATGGTAGATCGGACACATAGGTCAGAAATAATGCGCTTCCGTTTATCGCAGCTAGTCAGGACAGACAGAATCATATTTACATGAATTATTCCTATTGGTTCTATCTTGGTCAGTCTTTGGGTAAACATACACAGTCTAAAATAATAAAAATTAGGCAAATAAGGGACTGTGCAATATTTATCTGAGGGTGGGGCCGGTGTACAGCAAATATTAAAAAAAAAAAACTGTATGCCCCGCCAATATTTATTATAAAAAAAGTTCTTGCCCCGCTTCAATTAATGAAAAAAAAAGTCCTTGCCCCGCTGGAAAAAAAATGAAACACATATATGGAAACATGATATTTTTTAACTAAAATGCACAACATTCAATAATACATGTATATCAGAGTTGATATTTCAACTCAAATGCATTTAATTCAATATTATAAAGATTTTATTTTTGAAGGAAGTCAACTTAGGAGCGCTGTGATTGAATGTAAGGGTACAATATATTTTTTTGTATTTATCTATGAATAATTGCAGTGTGTATATTTACAAAATAAATTTGATAACCTATTGAAATATTTTCTAGACAATTATTTGAAAAGACTTCCAAAATTTCATAAATTTGGTATAAAATGATAGTGGGCATCAGACTTCAGTTATTTTATACTATTTTGAAGCTTTTTATAAGTACATTTGATTTTTATCACAAAGAATAAAAATTATTCACTGAGAACAATACTGTGTTGAGAAAAGTGCTGATTCATCATAATAAGTCAAATTGATGGGTACTGATATAAAACTTTATTCTGGGAGTTCAATATTAACTATATTGTATAAAATGCACCAAACTATAGTTCTTTTGTATTTCTTTTCACCTTTCGCAATAAATAGTTCAATTGGAAACACCAGAATTCAAGACGCGACAAATGTTTTTAACTGAGATATTTGCCTTCTTTGCTGTGTAATTCCCTAATGTATCACTTGGGTATTTCTCTAGCTATTAAAATTGGAAATGTTCTGGTTAAGTTTGTACTGTTTATGGAGTAAGGCAATATTTAATCATACTTGAAGCATTTTCAGCGTTAAAATTGTCTATCTAAGAAAAAAAGAGGCCCACTTGAGGCCAAATTTAGATAGAATTTATATTCTCCTGTGTAAAGAATTTGTTCACATTCTTGGCAATTCATGCAGAAAATATTTCAATAGTGCTTGATTTGTAGTTTATATCTTTAATTATATCAGGCATACATAATTTTTCATTTTCTACTGTTTGCAAGGACTTTTGTTGGAAATTAATACTCCCAAGGGACATAATTCAGCTTTTTCATAGATTAAGTTGTAATTCTTTTAATGTTTAAGAATTTAATTTTGTCATGTTAAAGATTTATTTAAAATACAATTGAAGTTGTTTTATGTTTAAGCATTTATTACCATATGTTATGTCATATGTTTAATTTTCAAAACATTGTTAAAAGTTTTCCAGAATTTTGATCAGAATTTCATTTTTTTTTTATAAATGATTATTAAAAGCATAAACACACAAAAATATATTGAAGCACTGTATTAGGTTATTTTGTTTTAGATTCAATTGTTCTTTTTCTATCAAGTTACTTTTTTCCACAGAAATCACAAATAGTTTTAATCTGTTATACTCTGATTTAATTTTTTTATGCACACACGAAGGGTTTTTAAAAAAGTGTGCGCCCCGCCAAAGGTTTGTTACATAAAACTTTGCGCCCCGCTCATTAATTGCATGAAAAAAGTATGTGCCCCGTCCATGTTTGCACCGGTCCCACCCTCAGATAAATATTGCACAGTCCCTAATACATTGGCTGTCCATAACAATTATTTCCTTTTTCTATTCCATTTCCAAAAATTAAGTTTGTGTTCTAAAAGATAAGGACAAAGACCTCTGAACCTAATTATCATCATTATTACAACACAATGATACATAATATATTATATACAATCATCGCCATTGTCTTCATGACAGACTTTTTATCTAACAGCTAAGATTTATAAGTTTTTTCGGGTATAACTCATTTATTTTTTGTCATTGTGTATGTCGTTGATAAAAACGCGGGTAAAATCTAAACAGTTAAATGCATGACTCTCAAAGCTTATATCATCCCTTCGTAAATTTTACGAACGCCATCACCATTTAATTGACCGTTATGGAATAACAGTTTCACAGATGATATCGGATATGTTTCTTATGTCGTAACTAAAATACCATTCCCTTTTCACGAATGTTACATCCCAGCTCCTTTGTTCTAACAGGTGTGATCTGAGCCGGATCACCACTACCAGATCACCCCAGTTTGCGTTTCTTTGTTATGCATGCTTTCCTTTGTTCTGTAACATGTTGGCGGGAATGTCAAATCCACTATAAAACTTATAATCAAATATACAAATATACGGAAAAGACTATCTATCAAAATTCACGTAGAAAAAATCCAGTGTATATGCTGGGATTCGAACTCAAGACCTTTGGCATATCAAGCCACGGCACAATCACTACACCAGGACGACTGGATACGACTTAAAGCATACTAAAAAGAAGCAAGATATTTTCATAAGTGGGGCGAGTTAGCAGACCTTTATTCAGTAGGGTTTAAGCCCTTTTCGTTAATAGATGAGTTGTCAGTGATTGTTCAGTTTGATTTTACACTTTTTCAAAAGTGGGTCGAGTCGGTAAACAAGAGTGAGGCGATTTTTTTCATAAAGTGGCGATAAAGGTTGGACCAATTGGCCAGTGGGGCGAGTTGACATCATTTGATACTACTCATCGTGTTCGGGGGTCAAAAAGGGTATAAATTCTATAGTAATGTATAAAGAATATTATAATGGTTGTGTGACGTTCTAGATGTTATGAATTGTAAATGGTTTATCGTCTAATCTAAAACAGCTGGGATGTAAAATAGTTATCCCACTCGGACTTGGTGTGTCCGGCCATTGGGGTGATCTTCCACTGACACACCGCGTCATCGTGGGATAACTATTAATGACCTACCGAATTAAAGTGAGAGGGTTAGCGCTATAGAACCAGGTTTAATCCACCATTTTCTACATTTGAAAATGCCTGTACCAAGTCAGGAATATGACAGTTTTTGACCATTCGTTTTTGATGCGTTTTGTTATTTGATTTTGCCATGTGATTATGGACTTTCCCAATTGATTTTCCTCTAAGTTCAGTATTTTTGTGATTTTACTTTTTACAACTATTTACCGAATTTGTAATAACATAAGAAATACGACAGGTGCCACATGTGGAGTAAGATCTGCTCACCCTTCCGGACCACCTGAGATCACCCCCAGTTTCTGGTGGGGTTCGTTTTGCTTAGTCTTTAGTTTTCGATGTTATGTTTGTCTGATTGTCTTTTTATTTTTAGTCATGGCGCTGTCACTTTATTTTCAATCTATGAATTTGACTATCCCTCTGGTATCTTTCATCCCTCTTAATAAATATATCTTTTTTATTCTTCTGACTTCATCAATTGTACGTAAATATTTTGGTTTGACACATTTCTTTATTTTAATGCTATTTGAATAACTTTATCTTTCATGAGACCATTAGTTGTAAAAAGCACATCTTTATCATTATTTATCATTTAGTAACTGTGTGTCTTAATGGCAACAAAACCACTAAACATTTCTATGCAATATAATAGCTTAAGCTGATGTTATTGTGTACAGCCCTTCGGACCTTGCACTTTTCTGACCCTCAAATAGTATTCTTGCAAGTTCAATAATGAGTAGGTCTTACACATTATTCTACTGCTGAATACAACATTAATATTAATTATTAATCCAATATACAAAAGATTAGCAAGTAAATTTTAAACGAATGACAACATGTCTAAAACATAAACTACGCTTATCCTAAAATTATTCGGAAGTACGACACAAAAACCGAATGAACATTATAACGGTGGTAAATTGGAAAGTTTCCAGTTTCCCCTTTTTGCTTGTAAAATTGTTGTAAATTCACTTGTGCCCGCTAAGACACTCACCGATGATACTATAAATTATATTTTCTATCGGTGAGGTTCAACAGTAGAGGACATTACATTAACACACTCTATATGTCGTTTTAACAGGTTATTGCTCAATATAATTATCTACAATTATGCCAGTGTTTATCATTACTTTTGTTGTTAAATAAAACAATAAACCCGCTGAAACTTTGCTTCCCAAAACATAAAACATTCTGTCAGCAGAATATTAAAAGTGCTATTCACTACTACAAAGCAAAAAAAAGAAGAAGCTATAGTTTATGATTGTTATTCTTACCTGTGAGCATTTAGCTAAAACAACAGAAAAAGTAGTTATCATAATAACAATAGTTGATATAACTAAAATGACAAGAATTGTATGCTTTACATCCCAGCCAACACCACATAAAGTTGATTGTCTTCGTACTTGTTCACTTTGATCAACATTAGAATTAGCTACGTGTATGCTCTCTGCATGATGAACATTTATACCTTTGGACCACATATTTCCCTCTACATGTAACAGTCTTTCTTCGTCGCTCCTTTCTTCGTTAGGTAACAACTCAATATCGTTCGTTGTCCACATTCTGAATTACACACACTCACAGAAATCAATTTCTAATTCTTGCTATACCTAACGAATAACAGTTTTATTTAAAACCGGTACGTAATATAGCAAAGTAAAATTACCTCTATAGAAGGAAGTCGATGCATCTGATTACAAAAAAAAACCCGTCATATTTAATTAAGGAATTCATCTAACAAAAGCTTCCTTTCAACGACTAACAATTATAAATATTTCCTTCTTTTTCAATATTTTCCCAATAAATATTTTGTAAGCAAATATAGGTCTCCATAATAACGTCAACAATCAGGAAAACCCCGTATCAAATAGTCAGCTTTAATTCGCCGTTTCAGAATCTAATGCATCCTTGGTAATATTTTCAAAAGTATACAATAAACGTCCTGATTGGTTAAAAATGTCATAAACAATGGAAATCTAACATGACGTTATTTTCTTTTTGGGGTACGAGCAATGAAATTACCCATGGTTCTTTAGATTCTGAAACGGCTTATTATACTTACTTCGGAACTGACATTCAAATATGGATGTTTTTTTATTAAAATTTGCTGTCACTAATGTGAGAAATTATTTTAAAGTAAGGAATGTATCACCCGTATGCAAAGCTCTGAATGTTTGCCCGGCTTTGGCTATACTTTTTGTGCCTTTTTGAATTGTCGCTCTTCATCTTTTTAATAAGATTTAAATTTTAAAATATTTTGGCCTCGAGAATCACTGAAGAGACAATTATTGTCGAAATGTGCATCTGGTTCAGAATAAATGGTATCATTAATATTATTACAAGTTTAAAAAAGGAAAGCATTCAACATTAATACCAACGACATGTTTTTATGATAGCGGGTGATGAATGTGTAACAACAAACCTTTAACAATGTTAATGCATTCGATCTCTCCACTCTTGGAGTTACATGTGAATGCCTCAGTTTTTTGTACGGAGACTGATTCGGTTCCTTTTTGTTTCAATTCGAAAATCAATAAACTTCCGTTGCGTTAATTTACAACACAAAAAAGCGACAAATTACAACCACTGAATTTGGACAAACACATGACGAACGATGAGAGGTTAAACATGCCCCAATCTACAACAAAAGCTTGGGAATCAGATTTGCACGAGGGACTAATACAACTTTAAATTAATACAAAAGACATAAGGCCTTGTACCAATCTAGTACGAAAAGGAATAGTAAATATAGTTATTCATTTTATAACTTGTAAAATGCAATTTCTTAATTTGTTTAATCAATTTCGTAATTTGTTATTTGCAATTTCTTAATTCGTAAGATGTAATTTCTTCATTTGTAACATATATTTGATCAACCGTAACATGGATTTCAACATTTCTTGATTTGTGAAATGTAACTTCTTAATGTGTACATGCAATTACTTAATTTTGTTTACGTATTACTACGTTCGTTACATGAATTCTACATGTCTCGATGTTTTTTTATTTGTTCAATTAAATTATAAATTCTTAATCCAAACTATGGATTATAAATTGTAAAGTTGTTTAATGCAATTTCTATGTTTGTATAAATAAATTTAAAAATATAGTATACCCTTGCATCTAATCACCATCCAAAACTTTAATAATTATTGGTCCTCAATTCTCTTCAAATTTGTACTTTATTTGCCCGTTTTATTATCTTTTTATTCGATCATCAATGATAAGTCTTTTGCAGACGAAACGCGAGTCTGACGCAAATACAAAAATTCAATTCTGGTATCTATGATTAGTTTATCATAATAAACAAAAAAATGTACGGGTTCTGTTATTTATTTTAGTAATGACCTTTAGACTCATCAGTGACGCTCGAATCCAAAAAAGTTAAAAAGGCCAAATAAAGTACGAAGTTGAAGATCATCGAGGAACAAAATTCCTAAAAGTTGATGAATTACTAGTTCTTGAGAATATTTTCGGCTAAGTGGTTTTTCGGCACTGACATTATATAAACATACAATCTTAAATTTATTGTTGATAAATGAAGAAGTTATTTTTAAGAGAACATAAAGTTCAAACTCCACTAGAGCATAGTTGATCAAAGATGGATCTGCATAGCTATTTTATTGAGGTTTCTTAGGCCTTTTCGTTTAAAATGTTTATTTCTTAAAATTATTGGAATGAGAGTAGGAAAGTTTTTTTTCAAAGTATATTTATATCGAATCTCCGTTTGGGTACAGTAGAATAAGCTTTAAACAAGTTAAAAAGTAAAATCACAAAAATACTGAAATCCGAAGAAAGTTCAAAACGGAAAGTTCCTAATCAAATGGCAAAATCAGAGCTCAAACACTTCAAACAAATGGATAACAACTGTCATATTCCTGACTTGGTACAGGTTTTTCTTATGTAGAAAATGGTGTATTAATATTGCTTGTATTTTGATAATTATTTTCATCTCATACTTTATTTATCCATGTCGTTGCAAGACCAATTTATATAATTCAAAGAATGGCAGGTGCTATTAATATGATTAGTCATTCATGTAAAGTAAAGAAACCATATCCCCCTACTAAAGGTTCTCTGCTTGAATAGCAAATTTGAACAAGATCTATAACTGATAGCTATAACGGATGGCACCCTCGGCCTTACATTACAAGGGAAACAGTGCCATTTAGAAAATTCTAAAGTCAAAAAGCGCATCTGCACATGTCAATTAATATTGTTTAAGGAAGTTTGCTACTCAGTTTCAAAATAAATAACTTTCCTTAAAACTAGCATATATTGATATATTGATAGGGGATTAATTGAGAAGACAAAAAAGCCAAAAAAAATATAGGGGTCAATGTGCTTGTTTTCGAGATATTAGCCATTGGAATTTTGGCGGGAAAATGCTCTCTCTTGATTTTTATAGCTTTATCATTGACAGTTAAAAGTCTCATAAACTATTAAAAAGACTTTTACAAATAGCTTATAATTATACATGTAAAAGATTTATAAAAAGAAAAATGGGTGTCCAATTTTTTACCAAAGAAATCAATTATTAGAGATTTATTTAACAATGTCAAACAAGAATAACGAAATGTTTTAAATAGTTTCCGCACGTAGGTGACCATGGCCAAATTTCTAACCCTATCCAATATCCCCATTTCCCAGTGACCGACTTTCATTCCGGATGGTCTATATTATAGGATCGATTCATTTTACTTATGTTAATGTGTTCTTATCGCGAACATGCACGAAATATTTACCACTAAAAGTTAAGCAACCAAAAATCAATCAATCAATCACATTTGTTTTTAACAAATATCTAAAATCTTCGCTTAAATATCAATAATACTAAAAGCTTTTTAATGGTATTTCAACACTGGATCCTTAACATAAAAACAACTATTAGTTAATCTGAACATGGAAAGAATACTTAATATCACGGACTATAACTGTAACTCTAACATGACGTCCTTCAAACGCTTTGAGTACACACCTGTGGTAAAATATGAATACATTGCTTGGGCTGTTCCGATCGTACTCCCACGTCATATGCGTTTTTATGAATGAGGTAACCGACGTCATAGAACGATGACGTTAGAATATATGCATTTTACGAGAAAATACACGCTTGAGAAACCGAAAATCATCTCAACAAGGAAAGGTAAAAGACGATGCTAAAATGTGGTATAAGCCATTTTTTATATACATATAAGACATAACAAAAGTAAATTATCATTTAAATTCATCAAAAACTATCTTAATACGTTATTGTAAACAGTTTAAGTATGTCACTTATTCAGTTTGCTCCGTTCTTTTACGCCAATTTAATAGTGCGTTTATTTAAGGGAACGGCAAACATTTGCCTCCACCTAGAGCGCTTCAATCCAAAGGAATTGCCGTATTTGTCCTATTAGAATCGAAATAATTCATTGGGGCTGGAATATATCTAGATTTTACCACGGGTTGGCCCTTTATGCCGTGGTAAAATCACGAGATATTCAAGCCCCCATGAATTATTTCTTAAATACAAAAGATCAAAAACCAAGCGATATGGTTTATCCCGCAATGCATGAACAAATGTGTTGTTTTTCAGTAAATATCACGTGTTCTCGGTTTGTCGTAAACACATCGTAGCCCATCATGCTTTGTTTCCTGGTTACTCATTTGGAGGATTGGTAAAAATAAATAGGTAAACAAAGCGTCAAACTTAAGTTAACAATTGTAGTACGAAGGAATTTAGCGTTTTTCCGCATTTACTTTTATGGGGACCCGATTGTCCATTACTTTTTTTACTTCTTCTCGACCGTGATAATATTCTTACCAATGTCCTGTGATTAATCATTAGCTGGTTTTGATTTTTTATCCTTTTTTTCCCATTCTAAAGTATCTTTCGATGTTAGGAATATACCTGTATTTGTACTTTCTGTAAATAATAGTTTTTAATGTAAAATTTCCCATAGTACATGGGACAAGTTTCTAACTATATTTCGAAAATACAAACATCACAAACATGACAAATACACATTTCTTTTTCCAATATCTATTTATACATGTTATATACTTGCTTATATCGTCATTTTAACTAGGAAGTTATATTTCTGCGATTAATGTAAAACCCTTTTACTTTTACAAACCATGACTATATCTGATAAAAAGTAAAATCACAAAAATACTGAACTGAGGGGAAAATCAAATCGGAAAGTCACTAATCACATGGTAAAATCAAATGACAAAACACATCAAAAACGAATGGACAACTACTGTCATATTCCTGACTTGGTACAGATATTTTCAAATGTAGAAAATGGTGGATTAAACCTGGTTTTAAAGCGCTAAACCTCTCATTTTGTACAACAGTATCATCAAATTCCGTTATATTTACAATAAAGGATTGCTAAACTGTCATTTCAACTTTATTTTCTTTTTGAACGTTTTTGAGTCAACAATTTGTAACCTGGATTTGTTTTCTCTCAATCGATTTTATGAACGAATGAAAGGAAATATGTTGACCACCAATTTGAAACAATAAAATACAATCCAACGAATTAAATAAATGAGCGCTGATGAACGTTTCACGTAATTCTTCGCAGACTAATATTTTTGCAGTTATTTAGAAAGTAGTACCAAAAACTGAAAGACAAAAAATAATAAATAAACCGTTGCACAACACCATGATCGACATTTTAAATAAAAAGACAATTTGACAAAAAGGCCACACAAAAACAAGGTAGAGGAAATGGTAACCGTTAAATTTAAAAGTTATAAAGCCCGATGGCATCCGAATTTTGTTTTGCTAATACATGTAATAATATGGCAAGTTCTAAATATTCTAAGTAAAAAGAAATTAAAATGAGACTATAGATATAGAAGATAATCATAATGTATTCCAAAAAAGCATTAAAAACTTAAGAAAACCATCAGAATATAGGTGAGGTAAAATTATAATGTTATAAATCTCAACCCTTCCCCTTTTTTTGTTATGTCCGCGTTTTACTTTTCAAGACGTGTGACATTCAGTCATATCGTGTATAACTGATAAAATAACTGTCCTCAACATTTATATACACAGTATCTAAAAATGTGTTTCTTCAATTAAAATAACATTGATTAGTTTTAAGCTCTAAATGATAGGCAGATGCTTTATGAATTAACTAGTTGTAATTTTAAGTAGCGGTTTTTAATAAAATCAACAAGACTGAGATAGTTTTCGAACACTTTTTTCTTGTTGTCATAGTTAAGTTTCATAGTTTATTAAAGAAAAACTCAGCCGCAGAAGACTGCGTAACAGGAGCATATATACACAATATTAATCACAACATATTTCATAATACATTCAGTATACATTTTTATATTATACATCTTCAGAAATAAATCTTTGTTTATTGCAATTTTAAATCAGACAAGCATCTTTTCTACCTTTTGAATAAAAATTGACAGCTTAGACAGCACATTATTATTACAATATTTAAGCATACCCAGTACTTTTTTAACATTTGGATATTTTGAATAATATAGAGGTATGAACTTCCCCCTTAAATTTTTAACTTCACAATTGGTACATATACATATATAGTGGTACACATCCCCAAGACCAGCTTTACAAAGTGGACAAAGTCTCTCATTTCGTGGTACATTTCTCCATCTTCCTGTTTTAATGGGAAACTTTGTATTACATACCCTTAGTTTACATATATTAACTCTATGACCCCGCCTCAATTTTAACAGATATGGTTCTAAGCAAAACTCTTCTTTGAAGTGTAAATAAAATTCCCCCCTTGATGAGTTATTTATATCAGAGAACCATTTTTGAATAAACTGGTCCTGGAGACGCTGCCTCACATTATTTTTAATATAATTATAATCAACTTGCTCCGGAATATTATATACTTCACAAAAGCCACAGTCATTAAACACGGATTTTACATAGTTAACCCATTTGAAATTATAACCTTCATGCTCATGCATGTACCAAAGTAACTTCTACAGTTTACCCGATAATTTTTTATCGTTTGTTGCAAGCTTGTGCCAAAAACATACCATTTTTAACTTCTGCAGTTCAAGTGGAAATCTTCCAAGTTCTCCATACACCATAAAATTTGGCGTAGAGGATCGCACCCCCAAAATACGCTTACAAAACTGTAGATGTAATTTTTCAGTATTATTTTTATTTTCAAACCCCCATATTTCCGAAGAATAGGTCAAAATAGGAACCACCAATGCATCAAATAATTTTAACTGTAAATCAATCGGGAGTGAGATATTTTGTATCTTCTTGTATAGAGCATAAAGTGCTTTTTGAGCTTGGTCTACCAGTTTTTTTCGAGCTTGAAAGAAGTTTCCGTTGTAATTAAACAGCAGACCAAGATAAACATACGAGTCTTTAATTTCAATAATTTCATTACATAGTTTAAAAGTAACATTCTTATTAAACTTTCTCTTTGAAAAAATTACAATCTTAGTTTTTGATACATTCACAGTGAGTTTCCACTCAAAACAATATTGCTCAAAAACATTCAGAGCCTTTTGCAACCCTTCTGCCGACTCCGCAAAAATAATAGTGTCGTCGGCGTACAGAAGAATAAATAACTTGATATACAAATCAAGATTCGCTGTAAATTTGTCAGTCATAAATGTTAGACCTTCAACAGAGTTTTCATCCAGATATTCCTCCAAGTCATTCAGGTATAAGGCAAAGAGAAAAGGTGACATTTTTTTCCCTGTCTTATACCTACCTCACACGGGAAAAAATCTGTTTTTAGTTCTCCATTTTTAACACAAGACTTAATATCCGTATACATGCTCAATATAACTTTAAACATTTTCCCACCAATGTTATATTTTAACAATTTTCGCCATAGTCCCACCCTCCATACTGTATCAAAAGCTTTTTTAAAATCTACAAAAGCGCAAAATAATTTCTTTCCCGAACTCAAATATAGTGAAATTAAAGCATGCATGATAAACATACTATCTTGGACAGAATACCCCTTACGAAAACCACCCTGGGCATCAGTTATAATCCCGATCTCGTCTGACAGAGCATTAAGTCTTTGATTAAGTATAGAGGTGAACACTTTTCCTTAATTCGATGTAAGACAAATAGCTCGGTAATTATCCAAATTATTTGGACCCCCCTTGTTTTTAAATAACGGCTTAGTGATACCAATAAGCCATGATTTGGGAACGATTCCAGAATCAAACACTAAATTGAATAACTTAGTGTAAATAGGCAAAAATTGATTCACCGTGCTTTTTATATATTCGTTCACAATCCCATCTTCCCCTGGGGCTTTGCCATTACATAATTTTTTAACAGCTGACAATATTTCGTCCTCTGTAATTTCCTGATCTATAATTTCAATAACCCCCTGACTTTTTATACTATTAACTAAATCCTCAAAATCAATATCATCATCTGGAACATCGCTCTTATTTAATGACTTAAAATACTCATATAATTGATCAATAATAATTTTGATATCTTTATCAGACCCCCCTCTATCCAATCTTTTCAAGATTTTCCAAAATTTACCAGAATCTTTTTTCGAAAGTTTACGCATGTCAGATTCTAGTGCATGTTGAAAACTCTCAAAACTTTTATTCATTTCGGCTCTGTAAACTTTCCCGCACTTTTTCATCTCATCTCGGTTCGCTTTATTTTTATTAAAACTGTAACGGTTTTTCGCTTTATGGAAAAACTTTCGCTTATCTCTGCATTGTTTATTAAACCAAAGTTGGTTAGAAGAATCAGACAGATAGGATCTTCCCTTTGGCTTAAAAACACGACTAGCAGTGCTCTTAAAAATATCACATATTTTGTCAACGACTGTATTGATTCGTTCTTTTCGATCGCTACTGTCCACCGATAAAAGCAGTGATATCTCGTCTAGTTTTGTAACGTCACTGACGAGTGTCTCAATTAACCGGTTTTCCTTGTCTGGAACCAATCGCGCATGACCACGCTGACTACTACAATTATCATCGGAATGTGTAGTAAAAATGTTCACTGAAGCATGAAAACAAAAACATAGGCCACAATGGACATCAGAAAAAGTGGATTGAATTCGAGAACATTGAATTCTTTTATCAGTGAAAAAATGTTGGAGGACAGTAATAAATAATCAATAAGAGATACACTATTACATGTAGTCAAGCCTATCATATAGTCATTACCTGGTAACCTACTATTACCAATATACAAATTGTTACGTTTACAAAAATCTATAAGTTTGTACCCATAGTTATTAGGCACACTGCCATCTTTTGAACATCGCTTTAAAGATACATTATTGTCACATAAATTTTGGTAATCGAACAAATATGATACAAAACTGACATCTTCAAAATCATCCAGTATATCAAAAAGACCGTCATCAGGGATGACAACATCATTTAACAATTTGGTTTTGGCATTCAAATCACCAACAATTAGAGGTTGACCATCATACTTATTAACAAGTTCTATCATTTCAATTTCAACCTCTTTGAACGCCTCATTGCTTGAATACTTAGTATTTTCAGATGGAAGATACATACAACCCATTAACAAGTTTTTATTAAAATCAACTAACCCCTTTTCCAATACTACCCACTGTACAAATTCAGAATTAGATTTTGGAAATTTCAAAAACTTTTCTAGATTACTCTTGAAACAAATAATTATACCACACGACTTCTTTTTAAATTTTGTTCTATGCTTAGCAAAATACTTATACCCATCAGGCATCCCTAGAATGTCAAATTCACCAGTCTTTGATTCCAAAAATATAAGTATATCATACATCAGCATCAGTTCCTGAAATTCAGGAGACTTAAGCTTCGATCTCAACCCACATACATTTAGGCAAATACATTTCAGAGTATTATTTGAAAAACAATTTTTCTCAGTTCTCAACAGATCACTCCTGTTACGGAGTCCATCCTCGATACTTTTGTGATGTTTACCTTGCTTTTCAGTAGATGAAGGGGTAGTATTTGAACTCAGATTGCGTTTTCGCAGAGCTGGTGTGTGAACAATTGCCTCAACTACATAAGTATTACCAAAAAATGAGGACAATTCAACAATGTATTTATCTACCCCTTTATCACTGATATGTACTCCGCTAGGGTCATTAATGTCATGAAGTGGCCTCACAGCATTACCATTTCGACAAAATATATTAAAAGTGTCAATCAGAGATACAGAACTATCCTTTTTACTTAATTTAGCAAGAAAATTGTTTACAGATTGTGTTGTTTCATTCAATTTTAGAATGCTCTGTCCTTTGCCTTTACGAGGAATGATAGTGCAGAGACCTATTTTTGCATTCGGAAATCTTGATTTCACACAGTTAACAGCACTCGTAGCGTTTACATTCACTTCATCTGGGTCACTTCTATTACGAGTGATAGCATTTGTCCCGAGACAAATGACCACCTTTTCGACACTCGCATCTGTGTCATCCATGATGGACAGAGCATGATTAAGAAGTTCATCTATATTCTCAAAGGAGGCACCAGACACAGACGCATTTATAACATCAGGGCTAAAATCTCCCAACCGTTTACCGTTTGATGCCCCAAGTATTAAAGTTTTTGATTTTGGAATCACTTATGTGTCTTCTATACCTGTGTCACACGGTGTTATGGATTCGTCAAAGCTTTGTGACTGACCACGTCTCCCTTCAAAGATTTCATCTGCGTATTCTCCCATTTCTCGCCTTGTTTCGTCATCCTGATATTTTTCACAGTCCCGCTTTATATTCCCCGCTAACAAACAATAATTGCAGACAACCTCCTTCAGACAGTCTTTAGATATATGTCCAAGCTGATGACAATTGTAGCATTTACGGAGTTGTTGGGGTTTTTCTCTACATTTGAACGAGGGGTGATCAGTTCCATTACAGAATTTACAGGATGTTCTATTATTGTCGGCAAATAGTCTGATTTCATGTTCACCAAATGATATCTTATTAGGAAGTATAGGTACACAGTTTTTAAGCTGTAAATATCTGGTACCATTCTCAATACTGGTGTCTTTGATGACACCTCTCCTGATCGAACCTTGGACCACTTGCCCGAATTGCGACATTTGTGTTGTAACGAAACTGTCACTAAGTTCGTAGGGCAAATCTTTAATTGTGACATTTGTTAATTGTTTATCTATTTCTACAAAATTAACTGACCTGTCTCGAATTTTAATTCCAACAGTGATCAATCTTTCCCTTTGATTTTTTTCCTTCACAGTAACTTCTCTAGAGATCACCTCTTCAATTGCACAGAGTACTTCGTTGTGTTTTAAACCGTATAAGTACTTTGTTGAGAAATGGATAGATAGGTCTCTATTGATATCGCCCATTTTCTACTAGTTAGTGAGTACTCCTCAGATAAATGTCCAAAACATAATACCAGTAAAAGTCATAAATCCGAACTTTTTCTTCGATTTGAGTATTAAATCATCGTTAGTAACACTTCATCTGCATATGGGTCATATTTCATAACTCTAAGATGCTTGTAAATTACTTTAAATTAGTATTTTGACGGACCCCCGAAAGTTCATGTCAGACACTCTCAGGACCGGTAACTCTCTACCTAAGTTAGGTTGTTGTGCCTTGTGGTGACAGTTTGACATTACAATCCAGAATGATATTTACATGAACTATTTCTATTCGCTCTATCTGCGTCAGTCTTTGGATAAACATACACAGTCTGCAATGTACACAAAGCATAACAACAGTGTGAATGTACATCAATGGAAGTTCAAAAAGTTCACATGTTCACCATATCTTTACGATGAAGATAAACGATGCGAGTAATTCGCAAAAACGAATTATAATCATGTTTAACATAAAATATAGGGAACAGATCAATTTTAAATCTGTTTCTGAAGTTAATTTTGATTTATAGAAATTCAAAAAATTCCTTAATTATACCTCAATTCTCATTTTGTTTATAAAATAAGTATACACAACAATTTCATTTTTTTATTAAAATTGCAAGCGTTGAATTTTTGGACCTCGATAAAACTATTTGATCGAAAGCGTCATTATATTTCGCTCGATTTTCAATGCAGTACGGGATTGGAGGATTTTGAAAATACTTCAGGAGTAACGACGTCACGTTTCAACTATGGTATCAAGGGTTTACCTCATTGTACGACTTAGCCTTAGGATTTCAGAATATGTATGAAGTAAACGTTATGTTTTAGTTTCTGCTTTTTATATTACGACAGTTGATTTATCACCAGCGCCAATTATTGTCTTTTTCGATATAATGGAACACTTACTAACTAGATAATGGAATAGAAAGTTTATTGTCCCCTCCGGTACAATGTTTGCCCTCGGCTATGCCTCAGTTTGTGGCTAGCCTAACCTCACGCTTGTATGATAATGTTAAATATAACATTAAAATGATTTCATTACGTGACAGGACTGCAATACAGATAAATGGGAGAACATATAGGACAGAAAAACACACAAATAATAGCTATCAACAATGCGTAGTAAGTCTTATATATCCATATCTTTCGCCCAGATGCTAAATACAACGTTATTGTTTAGTTGAGGCTTATAATGGTTGACCATTTAACTTACTTCCAGAGCACTTGGGATCACCCCTAGTTTTGTTAATGGATGTAACTGTTGCTCAGTCACTAGTTTTCTATGCTGTGTTTTTCGTACTATTGTTTGTCTTTAGTTCTTTTTTTTTAGCGATGTTGTTGTCAGTTTATGTTCGACTTACAATTTGAATGTCCCTTTGTTATATTTTGCTTTTTGCTTTTTAAAGTAGAATGGATAAAATAATGTTGATTTAAGCACAGAAATAGTACCTTATACCTAAGACATTGCGTTTTTCCCTTCAATCCGTGCACTTTACCACCAAACTGGGATACTGCGACGGAATTCTATTAAGTTCGACATCCTTGTTTATTAGACATAATCAATAAACTCATCATAGATACCAGGACTAAATTTAGTTTATACGACAGACGTGCGTTTCGTCTACAAAAGACTTATTAGTGACGCTCGAATCCAAAAAGGTTGAAAAGGCCAAATAAAGCATTGAGGACCAAAATGCCAATGCACTAACACACAGCAACATAAACCGTTCATGATTATATATATGGCTTTTCATACATGAACTTAGTCAGTTAGACAACATCAACGTGTAAAGTACATCAACAATATATAGGTCTGATTAACATACTATTTCTCCGTACTTAAGTCTATGTATGTGGCTGATTTTTATGCAAGTTATTTAAGAAAGAGGGACGAAAGATACCAGAGGAACAGTTAAACTCATAGATTGAAAAAAACTGACAACGCCATGGCTAAAAATAAAAAGACAAACACAAAAAATAATTGTACAGAAAACAAAACATAGAAAACTAAAGACTAAGCAACACGAACCCCAGTCATTAAGTCATAGAAAGAATATAAAATCACGTGAACTTTGTTTGAAAAAAAAAACAGATAGTTAAATTGCAATAAGACAAATTGGTACCGTTTATGTTGTTGTTTAGTACTATGCAAACTTCATAATCAATGTTGATATTTCGTTACTGGGTATTCTTACCTATGAACATTTAGATAAAACAACTATCATAACAATAATAGTTGATATAACTAAAATGACAAGAACAATGTGCCTTATATCCCAGCCAACTCCACATAAATTACGCGAAGTGTGTATTTCATCGGTCTGATTGTCGTTAGGGTGATCTATTATAATTTGACGTGCATAATGTACATTAACGCCAATAGAATTAATATTTCCCTTTAAATGTAATTGTCTTTCTTCTTCATTCCTTTCTTCATTAAGTAGTAACTGCAATTTGCCCTGCTCTATTCTGTCGTGGGTATTAGTACTATAATAATTCGGTGAAAAACAAAACCTACTTTCACTCAAGCAACACACAATTTTTTTGTCGAGGACGGAAGTGTTCACTTTTAATTAATTTAGAAGTACAACAGAAAACTCAAATTCAATTTAAGATAAAAAAAAAAATAGTTATTTAGATTGGAATCTTAATTTTAAAGTATTAAACTTAAGTTCTGTTTATCTCGTTACTATTAGATGTCCCAGAGACTTTTATTGAAAAATGCCAATCGATATGATACCCTTTAATCAATTTGATGCAATAGGAATTTGTTCAACGTAGAATATCCAATGTCCCCAGTATTGGAATTGTAAAAATCGACAGTCAAAATTAATAACACAATACAATTTGAAGTTGATCACTCTGTATACTGTCAACAAAATATGTGAAATATGCAGGAATATCCTTTTTTTTTGAAAAATGTTGTTATCAAATAGATCGTTTCTATGTGTGTTGGCGTTTGTTTTTGTTGCAATTCATTGTTCCAGTTGTTCCTTTATTTACCTCTTATAGTTGATGTGTTTCCCATGTTTTTATTTTGTAACTATGATTCATTTTCTCTCAGTAGATTTATCACATTTAAACAGCGGTATACTACTGTTGCCTTATTGACTTTCTAAACCACTTTTATGGGGTGTTACAATTTGGTGAACCCTTGTCTTCATGATTTTTGCTGAAATAAAGTACGATTTTTCATTTGGTTGAAGAGTTTTCCTGTTTGATTATTAGTATGAAAAATATGTCTTTTCATAAAGAAAAATATCATTGAAATATGAGTTAGTTATGGGTTATATTGTTAACTGGTTGTTGAGTTTGTATCTCCGAAGTCATAACGACGTACACATAGCATTAAACATGTATGAACGGGAGATATTTCTGAAATCGTAAAACAAACATCCACCAGCTATGAATTAGTGGTCCGTAACTTTATAGGAAATTCGATATTTAACAATCGAAATATTGTTTGGCGGAGTAGTTGGACACAGTGACATTCTATCATACATTTGTCGGTCTAAGTTGATATGATAAAAGAAATGAAATATTGCCTGTCCATAAGAGATAAGCATTGTGTACATGATTGATAAGAAACTCTGATATCAAAATTCTGAAATGTGGATTGTTACATTACTTTGCATTACATTAGGTTAGTTTGTTTTTTCTATAACGTAAAAGTATGATAGGTAATGATCATGTATGAAATATTTACGTGTTAGCTCTAGTTTCGAAAAATACAAACACAGATTATTTGATTAGTAACATATCTATATTGTTGTTCTACAACTGATTCCTCTGGAAAAAGTGTTTACAATGTGCAAGTGTTAATTTTTTATTAATGTACACGACATTTATCAAATATAGATAAAAAGGGTCTTCAGAACTAGAAATTAAATAAACAACAGACAAAACTTCCTCGGCCTCATTTTACATTGCGTTGTCAGTTTATTTTCGACTTATGTCCTTGAATATCCCTCTGGTATCTGTCCTTTTCATTTTAGAATGCTACCTCAAATTTTGGTAAAATATGGCCAAATAAGTACCAGAATCAATGATCAATGAGACGATTTAAATTTTCAAGTCATCAATTTCCACATACCTACGTTACAATAGGCCAACTTCGCCTGCATAATGAACATTAAGTTTCCAACGAACTCGGTATCCAATAGCTTGCAGTTGCTACTCAGACTTTATAAAAACAGGCATAAACCCAAGTAACCAGCATTATGTCAAATAGCGTCTCTTACTTTTTTTTTCTTCTTTTTTATAAGTTGATAAATATTCCGTATCAAAGTCAACAATAATATTTGATGGTCTGAAATTATATATTCTAGGAACAGTATATATTCTACGTTTTGAAGTTTTTTATCACCTCTGATTTAATCTCCACTTATTTTGCGCCTGCACACATTCATGCTTTTTTTACTCTTTCCTTTCGGTCTAATTGTCTTTTTCGTAACTTCTTTATGAGAAGAGTAGGGTTTGTTGTACCGTTAAATGTTATATTTTTAAGTTGTAGTGAATCACTTTAAACTTACATTTAATTTTTCTTTCTATTTCTTAACAAAATGTGGTAAAGATTTAACGTTCTTTGTTGTTTTCTACAGGCGTGGTTTGTTCCATTTGCCCTCCAGAATGGCAAACACACAATAGCAATTGTTATTTATTTAGCAAAGAAGTCCTTTCATGGGATGGCGCACAGGTAAGACTAAAATAATGTAATCTGACCCCTTTTCAATTTTACGCATAGCTGTAACAATTTCAATAAAACTAAAAAAGTGTTCCAGACAATGTTTGTATATTATGGAAGGCCTATATAAAATGTGTATGCAGATCCTGTTCCACATGTAGCATTATATTAAAATGCATCATTTTCTGAACTTGGCTTTGTGAAACCTCAGGAAATACGACAGAGATACGAAGGAGTATAAAGACTCATCTATAAAATAAACTTATATCATCGTTATCTTTAATGATTCTTGGTTACAAACTAAGGTAATCCATTTTGCAACTTTACATATGTTGAAGCTGATTTTGTAATACCAACTCGTTTCAATGTGAATAAACATAACACGTCATGTTGTAAAGACAACTGAGGCTCGTAGGTGGTTATCTGCTGTTTCATCTTAAAGTTTTGTTAAACTAGGAGATACTGGGATTCTATTTTATTTGATTATCTCATAATTTCTGTTTGTCTTTTGGCGATTTAGAACCGGGCATATTTGTATAATTTTTATACTAGTATCGTGACTGCATGTTTACTTCAAAGGGCTTTGTGTGTGTCTTCAAAGTTCTTTGTGGTTGGCGTATACCTTTTTTTAAATACATATTGGATATTTGAATTTCAACTTTGAAGGGGTATGTAATTACACCTTCATAATAATTTTACGCATATCCAACAAATCACATGAGAAATGCGAAGTATATACTTTTTGAAAATAACATTGGTTATACATTAATTCATTGAAAAATGGTCCACTTCGATTTGTTATTTTTGATATTCGAACTATATCAGATATTGTATTTAGGATTATTGCCAAGAATTCGGAGGTTACTTGACAGAAATAACAACCAGAGAGGAAAACAGTTTCATAGAACAGACGTCAAAACACAACTATCACCCAAACCGTACAGCGCACGGGAAATACTTATATGGTAAACATGTAAAACGAATATTGTCATTACGTTACTACCGATATGGTTATAGATATATAAAACTTTAATTGTTTTATTTCCATATATGAAAACAAGGAGATGTGATATGACGGCTAAAGGTCAATAGAACTGGATATAAGCAGTTATAGCAAACGAACGGTCTTCATCAATAAGAAAAATAAATACCGGCTTATAAGCTCATTTTCTGACCTATAAGAGATCCTTGAGGTTTTGATTCACACAGGTGCGCATGTCGAAAATAAATGTTTTTGTTGTATTAAAAGTTAGCAAAATACCAAGATTTTTTCACTCCCAACCAGACAACCTTAAGCTGATGTTCTATAAATTTATTAATGAGGTATCAAAAGAAAGAAGAAAGATTAATCTTTCAAATGGTGATAATTTCGTTATTATTAAATAATTAATTGTTATGCAATTAGTTGCTATACTATATATATGATGTCCTCACTTTAGCTTCTTTATTATTCGTAGCATCCCAAAATATTTTAAAGATTATTGTACAACACAGCTTGACCTCCAAATCCGTGTCTCAGATTTTTCCTAAAGTATTTCATTCTCTCATAAACTTCAAACGATGTTTGCGATATCAATTCATAAGAGATCACTAAATTTGATTGGGTATAAAATTTGTTCTATTGATGTTTTTGGAAATCTGAGACATGGATTTGGAGTTCAAATTGTGTTTTACAGGAATCATGTAATATTTTTGGATTCTTTGAATGGCAAAGAAGCACCTCATTTATAAAACTTAAAAAAGGATGAATTAATGAATTAAAAACTTTATCTTGAACTATATCAAACTTTTCGAAAATAATCGTGACGTCATTTTTACCTGTGTTGTCATTATGAAGCGTAGCGTTATTCATAAGGTGACAATGCAAGGTTATTTTGTACTGTTTTATGTGGTTTCGGTTTTTGTTTTACGTGTTTTTTTCTATTCTGTGGTAAGTCGCCGCTTCGGTGTTGACATGATCATCAATCAATATTTTTTATAGATTTAAGTAAGAATTATTTTAAATACTTAGGATTTTCTTATCCCAGGCGAACATAACCTATAGCGTATTTTGGTACCATTTTTTTTTTTTAGAATTTTGGGTCACCAATGATCTTCAACTTTGTACTTATTCGGGTTTTTTTACGATTTTTATCTGAGCGTCACTGGTGAGTCTTATGTAGGCGCACGTATTGTGTATTAAATTGTAAGCCTGGTACCTTTGATAACTATAAGCATGTCGAAATGTCTAATTGTAATGCATTTCTTTGTTCTTATTGTTCTTGCATTTATTTGTACTGTAGTCCTATCAAATATTGTTAATCTAATGTTATATTTTAACATTTACATAAAAGCTCGAGGTTTGGTTAGACGCAAAACCATGTGCAACCCACCATCTTTTTTTTTCTAAAAATGTCCTGTACCAATTCAGGAAAATGGTCATTGTTATATTATAGTTCGTTTCTGTGTGTGTGTTGCGTTTTAGCGTTGTGTTTCTATTGTGTCGTAGTTCTCTTTTATTTGATGCGTTTCCCTCAGTTTTAGTTTGTTACCCGGATTTGTTTTTGTTTTTTCTCAATCGGTTTATGAATTTCGAACAGCGGTATACTTCTGTTGACTGAATATTCAGTTGTGATCAGGTCAAAATATTTTAGAATAAAAAAATGCTTCAAAAAATGCAAAATTAATTGGTCTTCCATTTAAGGATACTGGACGGGAGGGAAAGAAGACCTGATACATGGATATTGGTATTGGGGTGGTAGTGGACAAAAGTTCACGTTTACTGACTGGTCGCCTGGTGAACCAAGTAATAGAGTAGAAAACTGCATGCATATAAATTCTAATGAAGGATTCAAATGGAATGATTATACGTGCACACGGCATGAGTATTTTATTTGCGAGAAGAGGTAATATATAAGTTTCATTCTTTTTAATTTTCAATTTCAGACCCACAAAACAATCGGTATAAGAAAACTAAGCGATATCTATGAGACCGTTAGAAAAAATTAACAAGGATAACAGGTCAATGAGTATGTGCGCCAAAAGACCGTTGGGAGGCCGTGCAATTCAAATATGTAGCTGAATAGCATTATAACCGGAAAGGTCGAATAAAAAATAAATGCCAAATAAGGATAGGGCAAACATTACATAAGAAAAGAGAGAAAAATCCACATTTCATAAACAAAAATTGATAAACAAAATAACATAGCTACCTCAAGATTTTTTTCATTTCAATACAGAAGTGCTGACAGCTGATAAATATATTAATTATATTGCAACTGATTTATATTTATGACTTTCATTTGATTTAGTAAAATGTGTAATCTTGATTAAAAACATATTTTTAAACAATGACTATAAGTTGTATTAAAAATAAAAAATCACTGTATACAATCAGGGGCACTCACATGTCCACCCACTGTAATATCTATGAATATCATAAGTTATTCATTCACAAGCACTCGCATGTCCGTAAACATTAGTTTTTGACCATTTAATTTTATGTTCCATATATTTGCATTAACTAAAACACGCATATTTATTTTTCAGTCAGGCAACCTCGGGCCAAGGTGTAATTGGATAAATTGACACTATTGTAAAAATTGTATTAATTGAGATTAAACACATCAAATAAAAAGATATAAACAAAATGAATTTGTGTTTTAAAACAGCAAATAGTCCAAATGGTGTAAGTGACTGTAACAATATTATTTCAACAGTTGTGAAAGGGACTTTACCTGCACAAAAACGCAGGGATGTAACATATAGACGTTACAAAACTTTTGATATTGATGAATTTACAAATGATTTACAGAAAATAAAGATTTCAGAAAATTGTACAGAGAAAGATTTAAATAGTATATATGATGATTATGAAGAAGATTTTAAAAACATATTAAATAAACATCCACCTGTAAAATCGAGGGGTCAAAGAAATAAACCACTTCCATGTATGAATAAAGAACTGAGAGGGGCCATTTATGGAAAACAATGGCTTTATTCACAATATACTAAAAACCGTAGTGACAAAAATTGGGAGAAATTTAGAAAAAAAGAAATTTGGTAACAAAGATAAAGAGAAAATCAATAAAAATATACTTTTTAGAACGTTGCTCTGGTTGGTCAAAATTAGCGATTTTTGGAAAACAGTCAAACCATTTTACTTTAAAAAAATGGGAACTGTGAAGAGCAAAAAATCTTATTATGTGAAAATGACAAAATTGTAAATTGTTCAAATGAAGTTCCAAATGTTTCTAATATTTTTTCTCCAAAGCAGCAGACAAAATTGGAGCAGATGTGGTATATGACACCTCAAATCACCCAAGTATAAAAGAAATTTTGAGTAACAGAAAGCATGATTCTGATTTTGAATTCAAAAAAGTATCTTTAACGAAAATGTCGAAACAAAATTGAATAAAATAAGCATAAAGAAGGCTACAGGAGCTGATTGTATTCAAGCAAAAATAGTAAAAAATTGTAAATCTTATATTGCACCACAGCTGACAACTCTTGTAAATTTGTCAATTGAAAATAACTGTTTCCCTGATAAATTTAAAGAAGCCCAAGTGACCCCCTTCATAAAAAGAGTGACCGACAAATTATTTTGACTGCCTGCCTCACAATATAATGCTAGATAGATAATCAGCATATTGTTGAACCCCCAATGCAGTTAGTCTTTGAAAGTCCTATTTATCTAATCCGTTAAAAATGGTAGTTTATATAACTATGCAGATGACAATAATTTGTCTCTCTGTACTCCAGATTTTGATTTGTTTATTTTAACTTTGGAATCTGATTCAAAAAATCTTATTGAGTGGTTCAGGGTGAATAAAATTCAAGCAAATCCTGTCAAATTTCAAGTTTTGGCTGTTGGCAAACAGACCTTTGAAAAGAGCCCATCCATACATATTCAAAATTCGAACCTTACATGTGAAAAACAGTAAAATTATTTGGCATTGAAATAGACAACCAGCTAAATTTTGATGTTCATATCAGCTCAATCTGTAGGAAAACATCACAGCAATTAAAAGTTTTAAAACGTTTAGGCACAGTTTTGAATAGACTAAGTAAACTTACTATGGTTCATACTTTTATTCTTAGTAATTTTAATTTTTGCCCTTTGGCATGGCATTTTTGCACTGAGAAAAAATCCAAAAAACTAGAAAAGGTGCAGGAAAGACCACTACGTTTTGTATATAAGGATTTTACCAGCTCCTACAAGGACCTCTTACTTAAAGGTAAGGTGCCCATCTTGCAGATCAGACGGATAAGAACAATGGCTCTAGAAACTTTTAAAACTATGAACAATATAGCTCATGCGTGCTTAGAAAATTTGGTGAATGTCAAAAATATGTAAATATACTTGAAATTCCACAGGTAAAGTCTGACACCTCGAAACCAGCCATAGTTGTCTATAGAGTTTACCCTAAAGTTTACTACCTTTGCAACGATTTTGAATAACCGTGTGTGTTTGCGCAAAGAATTTCATATATAACTGTACTCTTCTTAGTCAATACGCATAATTATACTGTATTCCCGGGTTTTTTTACGCGAATATTTCATCATAGATTCTATGATAAACATTGTGTACGTAAAACACGCGTTTCATCTAAAAAAAAACTTAAACACATCTACTTATAAGTGACATCCGAATCAAAAATTTATAAAAAGGCCAAGTAAAATTCCAAGTTGAAGAGCTTTATTTACTGTTGATTTATCATTAGGAACATACCAATGATACTTTCTTACCATCACAAGTGTTGACTACTGGGATAATGAGACAATCGGCAAGAAAACCTGCGCTAGCAGGGGAATCAACCAAGTTAATACTTTCGTAAGTTGCGTTACTTTCATTTTCATCCTGTCATAGACACGGTTAAACACATCTACCATTTACCAGACCAGGATATTCCTTATCAAACCGTACACCCCTATTCCTCCGACAAAAGAATAATAAATTTAGAAAATACCTAAATACAACAGAGACTTTGTAAAAGACTGGAATTTCAGTAATCTTAGAAAATATTGAAATAAATAAAAACATATACAACGATCGTTTTACTATCATAGTCTGATTTAGCTGTAGTCAACAAACTATTTCATATTATCTACCGGGTAGTGACTTAAAGTCATATGAAACGAGTGACTGGTTAAAAAACCTTTTTCCAATTCTTGAACCAATGCAAGTAATTATCAAAGTTATAATTTGATATGCGAAATGCGAGTTTTGTCTACATATAAGACTCATCAGTGACGCTCAGATTGTCAACAGGAAATTTATAGAAATGAACATATAATTGATATTTATGTCAACACCGAAATGCTGACTACTGGGCTGGTGAACATGTATAAACTTAGTCCCCTCTGCACCATTTTATATTATTTTTACGCACCCATATCGAATAATCGCCCCCAGCCCCGAAAAAATCCCTAAGTCTGTTATGATGTGAAATTATGCCAGCTAATTATTTGTCGTGATTTGATTGTCATCTAAGTGTACAACCAACAAATAAGCATTGATTTGAACACGTGTATGACATGTACAATAATATAATAGTTTACTTATATTTCAGTGACAGATCCATACGTATTTCGATCACTTGAGTTTTAAAAGAAAAGTTACGCCGAGATCGCTGCATACGCAAAATTTGCGAATTGCTTACTGGAAGATTATAGTATAACCTTGCATCAGTAACATAATTACTGCTTGAACTCATAAATAAATTTTGCTATTAAGGCACTTAATACAAATGGAAATTAGGAAATGAAAAATCAACTGTTTTCCTTATTTTTGCAACACAACAAGCACTGTTGATTAAGGGTTCCCCTTGTATCATACACATTTTTTGATACCCCTTTGTACTAATTTTATATTATCATCATTACAGTTTTAAAAATTAATTAAAACATATCAATGTTAATTTATCTTTAGCCATTTGTAAATGCATATCTTTTCTTTGTTGTGATGTAACACAATTGTTTCAGTTAAGGGTGAACGTTTGGTACCATAAAACGGTTTAAATTCGCTGCAATTGTTTGCACCTCTCCTAAGTTGGGAATCTGATGTTCAGTAATTGTCGTTTGTTAATATGGTTCATAAGCATTTCTCTTTTTTTTTTCTTTTTCATATAGTTAGATTCCTGGTTTTCCCGTTTAAATGGTTTAACACTAGTAATCTTTTGGGCCCTTAATAGCTTGTTGCACAGTGTGAGCCAAAATTTCGTGTTGAGACCGTACCTTGAAATATAATGGTTTATTTTTTATAATTTGTGACTTTGATGGAGAGTTGTCTAATAGGCATTCGTTCCTTGTTCATGTTATTTTTCTTTATCTATTTATGATAGAATTTGTTTTTTTGAAATAACAACTGTTTAATTAATAGCAAACATTTTTAACCCGATAAAATCCCGACACAATGAACCCAGACGTTGCAGCTTTCAAAAAAGAGTACCAGAAATACCGAACTCCAAGGTAAATAAGTAAAACTGAAGCGATAATAAGGATGAAATTTTGGATGAAAACAGTTTCGAATGACTTTCTAGAATTTATGGAAGTATGTATCAAATTGTTCATGAACAGTCTAGTTTATCTAATCAATTATGCAATGACGATATTGTTGCAAAACCTGCATATATAAGACACGCAAGGTTGTCCAAACAAAGATAAGGAACTGGCAAACCAAAATATTGAAATGGACATTGGTGTTTTACTTTGCATAACCTTAGGTATGTTTACATTGTATATCTACAAAATAAAAGTATTAAATCTCTAACGTTATTGTGAAATATAAAAACAATATTCAGTCAAATAGGTAATGATCATGTTAAATGTTTACTAGAATTTACTACGTAATAAAAATATTGAGTCACATAGGTAATTATCAAAAAATATTTGATTAATAACAAAGTGATAAGTATTATTAAAATTGTTTTAAAATGAGTTTGTAAGTTTAATAAATTCTATACATCAAATTGATATTGCGCCATTTTTGGAATTTGCCAAAAGGGGTCATGTAACTAAAAAATAAATTTCAATATGAGCTCTATTCAAAAGCGATCCTCATGAATGAAAATTGTATAACCCCCTTTTCCATCCAGGATGGTAAGGTTGTCAAATATCAAATTAAAGTTCATTACGCGTTCATTTCTAATGTTTTTTTGTCGTATAACAAACAAAAGGTCATACTGTGTATGTTTTAAAATGTCAAACTCCTGTCCCCCCAAATATTAGTTGGATAGGGTTATTAAGTTAAAACAATCTTTCAAAACAAAACTTTCTAGATGGTGGTGTTGTCGCATTTACAATTGACTTCTCATTAAGTCTACATTACAAATATCATGCTACCGATCTAACAAATGTAGGGTGGTATATGAAAAAAGACGATATGGTATAATTGCAAATGAGACAACTTTCCACACGAGACCAAATGACACAGAAATGTACATCTATAGGTGACCGTACGGTCTCGAACAAAAACCAAAGTCCATTCCGCATATATAAAAGGCCTTGAAATGATAAATGTAAAACAGTTAAAACGAGAAAACCAACGGCCTAATTTATGTACAAAAATGATTAACTACTAGTAACATAAATATGTAACATTGCAACAATAAACCACTTTCGAGTTCATCCGTCACCGGAAAAAACTGGTTAATTAAGCGCGCCGTTGTGACGTCATTTTCCAGATAGACGGGTCGCCTGTATCCCTGCACTATCAACGTTCATCAAGCGTCTAAGTGATCGTTATTGTGCAGGATAAACTAGAAATAATTTTTGTTTCGTAGGTGCTCAGTGGTGGATCCAGGCGGAGGGTCCGGGGGTTGGAACCCCCATTTTTTTGGACGATCAATGCATTCAAATGGAAGCATATTGTTGAAACCACCCCCTTTTTTTCACTCTGGGTTGAGACCCCCCCTTTTTATAAATGGCTGGATCCGCCACTGGTGCTTAAGCAAAATTCCCTAATGACAGCAGTGCTGATTGTCAATTATGAGAATTTAGCTTGCCAAATAAATCGTGCAATATAGTATTATAGTTTTCCAACCATTCGCTCAACATTGGAATGGAACTGACGATGCCCCTAAACGCACGAATGATGTTCACTAAAGCCAGAGTTTTTGACGGAAATGCATCGAACTCGAAGTTGTCTATTGACATGGAATGATTTAAAGGCTCCTTGATTTGGACAGGCATATACAGAATGTGGTGGGGTTAAACTTATTTGAAGGGGCCAGCCCTCCCATAACCTAGGACAGTGGTGAAATAGTTCAACATAAAAAATAAACACTATAAAAATAGTAGAAAGAGGCGTTACTCGTCAGATAAATACAAATAGAAAAAATATCCTTCAAAAACACCGAGTGGACGTGACGATTACTTTGACATCGATCAATAAAAAGACACAAAGTACAAATCTGAGAGTACTCGCAGCTACTGATAGCTAGATGAAAGCCAATACCAAAACTGTTAAAAAAAAACATTCATCTAAGACTAAATCAATCAGTCATATTTTTTTTTTCTTATTGTGGTTACTTTATAATTTTCGTACTGTTATATTAATTGTTGCAGGCCTAGTGTGTCCACCGGACTGGGAACACCATGATGACAACTGTTATTTCTTCAGTAACGATACCCTTCCATGGGATGTCGCACAGGTAAACTTATGAAAATTGAATCACTAGTATACGGAAACAACAAAATTGTTGTAGGGATTTTATATGGAAGGTTTTAACACAAAAAAAAAAAAGTTTAAGCTTTAAATGTTGATTGCTTGCAAGATACCTTGTAAGGGTTCTTAACGTGCAAACAGCGTGGCAATCTCTTTTCACGAGGCATAGGATTCAACGTTCCGATTCTGACCGGACGTTACTGCAAACTTGAACATCAAGTACAGCAAAATGGACACCAAAAGGTTAGAAAAGAAATACATACGAGTAAAACAATATTCATTCCATAATGTAATCTATAAAATGTGCATTAAGACTGTTATCTTTGAAGCTTTTTTTCAAACATTGGTTGAATACAACTACTGGTGGACGTTCCGAATGATACGGAATACACATTTTTTTTACTAGACATTTCCTGTTAATTGCAAGTAATGAAATGTTAAATTCATTTGGAGCACAAGATATTTGTACCACAGAAAACGATGAATATAGGTTGATTTAGCACATTTTGTTTTTAATCTTATGTAGAGTAAACGTTCGTCTGACGTACGGAGCTTGTGCATGACTTTAATGTGCCTGTCTATACAACATGTCACAATTCTTTTTGAGAGGATAAAATATGAACCATTGTATAAATTTACATTTAAACAAAAGCTTTACTGTTAACGCATTTTTAATTATTTTAATATCTGTATAACCTCACTTAATTCATCTGATTTGACACGTCTTCAATGAGCTTTCATTGCAGTAATTCAATATGTAGTTATTTTGTAAATAGAATGTTAGTAAGTATTGAATACTTGTTTGCCGATTCTAATCAAGTCAAGTTTTTTAAGTTATATAAAGGTTATTAACAGAGATAGGGCAAATTTTATTGCTTTCCTTTGCATGTCAAAATCAAGAAGTTTTTAAGACATTGATGAATATTAACATTACTTTTCTTTACGGTGATTTGAGCCTTGGCTCACACCAAACAGCAAGCTATAAAGGCCCCATAATGACTGTTATAAAACAATTCAAACAGGAATATCAACGGCCTATACTATTAAAAAAAGAAACAAAAAACACTCATGAACCACATCAACAAACAACACACCCTGAACAACCGGCTTCTGAATTAGAACATGTGCAAACAAATCCAGCGGGTTTACACTTTTGACCTCCAGTACAATTTTAATTTGATAACAAAAGCCATTTCATTTGCAATAAATTTCCGGTTTTGAATCATCTTGTCGAATTCAAATTTTGAACGATGATAATAAAAAAAAACCTTATCTGGCACTGGTTCCCCAAAAAAAGAAGAATAGAAACGTTCACACTGCATGCGAACGTCAGAATATTATTGAAATACCTTTTGAAGACAGTCCTGGTATGAAATATTCAGGGCGAATTGACCTTGACTCATTTAGTTCGAACATTTAAATAAATATATTTCATGGTGTTTAGAACTATTGTCAAGAATTTGGAGGTTACTTGGCTGAATTAACAACCACAGATGAAAACAATTACATAGAACAGATGTCGAAACACTACTATCATCCAAACAGTACAACACAAGGGGATTACATATATGGTAAAATATATATTATAATAATTATAATATATATATATAAATTTATACATGTGCACGTTTGGAAAGGAGAAAAACAAAATTGGAGAAAATATTGTGCAGCAACTACGTTATTCAACGTTTTTCTATCAAATAAGAAATACAAATTTAAGAACTGAAATTTAAATAGTTCTATGCATGTAGTTAGTGCAATTCAGTTTTACAATAAAGAGATCCTTGATTTGTTCAATCCGGTCATTGAGCGCAATGCAAATGCTGGGGTATCACCAGCCAAGAAGTGAGCACTACTATGTTGACTTTAGTTATTATTGATATGTTCATAATTATAAAATGTAGATTTTTTTTAAATACTAAGGCTTGTCTACATCAGGACTAGATTACCTAAGTTGTATTTGGAAAAACTTGTATGAATTTTTGGTCCTCAATGCTCTTCAACTTCGTACTGTATTTGGCCTTTTTGGCATTTGTTTTTATTCGAGCGTCACTGATGAGTTTTTTTGTAGCGGACACCAAAATTTCCATCCTGGTATCTATGATGAGTTTATTAAGTTCTATTTCCACCCAATCCCTATGTTGATAATCGATTGTCGGATACAGATAACTGTTAAATACATTTCTCTTCCAATAAAGGATACTGGACCGGAGGGGTGAAAAACCGGACCGATGGCAATTGGTATTGGAACGGCAGTGGTCAAAAGATCACATTATTTAACTGGGCTAAACCTGAACCAAATGACCTTGCCCGAAAAGAAAACTGCATCCATATAAACTCTAATGAAGGGTTCAAATGGAATGATTATGTGTGTACACAGAATGAGTATTTCATTTGCGAGAAAGGGTAAGATAAGAGTATATATGATTATTTGATGCTTGATTTTAAACCCAACGAAAAAATCGTTATGAGAAAAATAAACCAACATCTATGAACTTCAGATGTTACAATCGACGCCTCCTAAAATTCATTTTATCTTAAGAATATATTAGGAAATGAAAAATTATATTATAATTATTATGTATCATTACAATTAACCAATAACACTTGAATTGATATGTTATTATTGCCTCAAATTTATTTCACAAAACATTTCTTTTTAATATTTTATGAAATCTGTTGATTGAAATAGTTGTAGAAAGGGTTCCATAAATAAAGGCAACAGTAGTATACCGCTGTTCAAAACTCATAAATCTATGGACAAAAAACAAAATCGGGGTAACAAACTATAATTAATCCATATTATTAATCTGTTTGAAATAAAGCTGGATAAAGTCGTTATTGATGCCACAATTAATAAATTAATACACTTGAGGAAAAAACAAAAAACTCACAAGTGACGCTCGAATCAAAACAGTTCGAAGGCCGCACCAAATATGACCATCCATTAATAGCCAAAATTATCAAAAGCAAATAGGCCCTATAATGCTTAGGAAATCTATACATGGGTTAGTCGCAATTAAACATTTCATAAAAAAAATTAATACAGAAAAACATTCTTTACAAAAATTGTCAATTAAAACGTTAATTATATTGATGATATTGCTTTTATCTTTGAAGCCGTGTCGACAAGAGGATTGGATTTAAATCTATGATTTATATTCAATTTAATGCACGGTGTATATGAACAATCAAAAATCGTTAAAAAAAATAAATTTTAAAACCACACGGTGTAGCAAATATAAAAGTTCACCACACATATATTCATGAACTACAACACTTTTCATTTCTTTTTTCAGACAAGCACGTTACTGCCCAGAAGTAGTAGGATAAATGGATACTATTGCAAAAACTGTAGTCTTGTACCTTTTTTTTTTTCTTTTTTTTTTTTAAAGTATTGAGATTAAAGATGTATTCACGATATTGAATTTTCTATTAATACTTTTTGAAATATGTATTAAGGACCATTTAGCACAACTGTCTGAAACAAATTAAATGTAATGTTATGTCTGAAGTCACAGTCCTTGACTACAATTTGCCCAGTATTCCGCGAATTGAAACAGTTATGATAACACACAGATAACATATTGTCTATCTTTATTCAAACATTGACATCCTTTTATGCTCGGCTCTTTCAATCTACAAAACCGATTCGCTACACAACCTATTCGGAGAATTTGCGTTTAAATATGGAATCAAGTGTAAATCATTTAATGAATAATGAGCACATAAGAGGAGATTCTGAAATTAAACGTATGAACGTAAAGTAACTTTTTAAAACATGTTGAAGTTATTAAAGTCAAGCAAAGTTTATAGGTTTCGTGCCATTTCATTTGTTACGGCATATCTTCCCTTGATAACTAGATACTAGGCCAGCCGACGACGGTTGAGCTAGTGAAGAATCCGTTAATGCGCTGGATTGTAACAGAGGTCCCGAATTAAAATCCCACAGGAGAAAATGTGATTTTCTAGTGAGAATCACGTTCACATGTTACATTTTGCGCCCATCTAAAATACGCACGGTGTATACAAGGAATTTCCAGAATATATTTGTAGCCAGAAAATGTGTTGTGCTAGTCATTTGAATCTTGCAATAAAATATGTGTGACAGGACTACTCCTCCTTAGTATTAAGCAATAAGCGGTTTATATAATTAAATACGTGTTTACCTAGGTCTCCGTCGGTTAGAGTGCTGACTAGTAAAAGTGAACCAGGGATAGAGTCGGTACGAGATAATTTGATTTTCTAATAATAAGCAATAAATTACCTTTTATATGTACATAGTTATATTATAATACTATTGTGATTTTTATTGTTATTAAATACATCAATAATCATTATTGCAAACCTAATCTTGAACTATATCCTTTTTTTCAATTTAGAAATTTACTTGAGTGATGTAGTTATTTTAGTGTTATATTTATCATTGCCATTAAAGCTGGTGGTTTGGCTAGCCACAAAACCAGGTTCAACCCAACATTTTTTTCTTAAAATGCCCTGTATAAAGTCAGGAAAATAGATAATTGTTATATTTTAGTTCGTTTCTGAGTGTGTTGCATTGTCGTTTGGTTTTATGTTGCATTTTAGTGTTTCTGTTGTTTCGTTGATTTCCTCTTATATTTGATGCGTCTCCCTCAGTTTTAGTTTGTAAACTGGATTTGTTTTTCTCTCAATCGATTTATGACTGTAGAACAGCGGTATACTACAGTAGCCTTTATTTATAGGTAATCACCATACAAAAATAATAAATGAAAATACAAACGACATGCGAATAACATATACGTACAAAACAGAAGAAGATGTTTTTATCTTTTATGTGATAGCTAGCCTACATGGGCATCAGTATAATTGGACTAGAAAATAACATTAGAATATTATATGACGTAACCAACAATAAGAATACAATTAAACGAAAAACGATAGATGTGGTATTGGTTTTTACTTTCATTTTAAATCACTTTCTAAAAGCAAAATATGCAAACTTTCCGAAGAAAAAAAGTTTTGAGTGCTAAAGCTTCACAAAGTGAGTATTGACAGTTTCGGATTGTATATTAATTTTAACAAGAAAAAAAGGAAGTTGCGAAAAAAAGGAATAAAGTGCATAATACATAATCCAAGAACAACCAAAGAATGATAAATAATAACAAATATTATTCATTAATTTGTTTTGATATTCCCTCTGCAAACCGGACACACAGCTTGACTCTGAAAATAAAAATATATATATATTCTTAAAAAGAAGTTCAAAAGTTAATGCCGGAAATTTTAATTCAAAATAATTTAGGGAATTGTAAGTAAAGTAAATGCGAAGTAATCAAATTGTTAGTTTAGTTAACAAAGGGAATTGTAAGCTAAATTTTCAACAGAGGTAAGTTAAGTCAAGACATGAAACTGGCAGTTCATACAGGGAATTGTAAGTTTAGTTAATACAAGGAATTATAATTCAAGTTTTCACAGCGAATATATGAACCTCCTTAGTCAATATACATTATTACATATACAATTGTAACTTTTGACCAAACATATAATTCTGCATTCTCTAAAATTACAACCAATCTGATGTAGCCGTAGACATCCACTTTTTCTTTTTAACCAACGAGAAGTTCTTAAACTACTTGCAAGATAACTCTTTCAAAATATTACCAGGATCAATAATTAAAAAGAAGATAGACGAGAAGACACGAATATCCGCCAAAAAATTACAGATTTGAAAAGTGAAGATTGAGCAACATGCCCCTGAAGGGTAGGCAGTTCCTATTCTATAAAGAGCACAAGTCGACATGTGTTGCTCATAACATGTTGACCTCCAGTGAAAATGCATTAATGAGGAAAAAGAAAAAAATTAACAAAAATCCTAGTGACAAGGAAAAAGAGGAAGTCCATAGAAACTGACGGAACGAGTGAAAAACAACTGCCGTATATTCGTATAATTGACCTAGTACATATCGTGGCTAATACGTATTAGTTGGGTAAAATATAATGTACACTAGAACTCATATAAATATTTGCTGCATGTTGCTACATAAGAATGAAAATAAATCATCTCTTTTAATATATTTAAAACATGTCGCATACTGTTGATTAAGAGTTTAATCTCCTTATATGAAGAAATGAAGGTCTGTACATTTTGTTTTAGTGCTGTGATTTGTTTTTTCCTATTTTAAGAAATACTGTTTAAAACTTTTAAGACAAATCAAATTTTTCTCACCTTTAACCATTTATCTATGCATGTTTTATGATACGAATGGAAACACGGCAACGTTTTTATACTTTCTCCATCTTTGTATTCATTTAGGCATATACTACATGAATTTTTATCACTTTTGAAAGTTTTATTTAGTCCTGGTGTAGATTTGAATTTGTGACAAGGTATTCGTCCTATTTGTTCTCCCGTCAGTCCTTTACTACGCACATCGCCGTTTCTTTCTTGTAATTCCCATAAGGCCTGTAAATATCAATTGATTTTTTTTTAATTTAAAACTCCAAAGATTAAGCTTCTTCGTCCCGTATGTGGTTCAATGGCTTGGACAAATACTCTGCAGATAAACTTAATTCGAAAGTATAAAAAAGCTGGTACTACAGATGCTTTATAAGACTAGTTTTTTCTACCAATCCATTTATTTATCATCTTAAATAAAAATAATTGTGTCTTTCTCAAATTAATTTGTTTTTAGTTCATTTTTTAAATTCAGTTGTGTTGTATGTCTGTGCTGTATGTGTACACTGATTTGGCTACAGGAGCCAAACTATTGTCATATTAACCAATAATGTCTGTTAGGGTTGCGCACCCAATGTTATCAAAATAACTGGACTATAAACAACTGTAATACAAGTGGAAGATTTGGCTAGCTAGAAATCTAGGTTTAATCCACTTTTTTCTTCGAAAACACAGGTACCGAATCAGGAATATGAAAGTTTATTTCCATTTATTCCGTTGGTTGTTAGTCTAACGTTTGTTTTTCAGGTTTTGTGGACTTTCGCCTTTTTGAATTCACATTGGAGTTCTGTATTTTTTTATACTTTTTTTCTTGTCCAGAAAATTCATTTATCAGGTTCTTACATATGAAAGCAAAGTCCTTAAACAAAAACTGTGTAATTCTATATACAATGTACGTGTTAAGATTTTTGCTTAAAAGAGAAACACTACACCAACCTTTGTGTAGGCATGTCATACAGCTACAAAAAAACTAAGCCCTCAGTCAGTGGACAAGCTGTGCTTCGTTTGACTACTACATCTACCGTATCCAGGGAGACGGTAAATACAACTAGCAGTGTTATAACCATTGTTATACAATAGAACTGTGTAATAATTACAAGATACGGACTGTGCATAGAACTTGAACACAAATCATTGGAATATTGGAGAGCTATCTGTGTTGTTGAAATGTATATAAAAGTTATATTTTAAAGAATTCTGTGTAAGTCAAAAATATGACAATTGTTATCCATTCGTTTGATGTGTTTGAGCTTTTAATTTTGCCGTTTGATAAGGGACTTTCCGTTTTAAATTATCCTCAGAGTTCGGTATTTAAGTGATTTTACTTATCCTACAAATCTGTTGCAAGTTTGTAAATTTACCTCATAATCATCAACATCTATATCATCACTCGTAAAACGGCTCATGTTATCACGGTTCTGAATGGGATTCCTGTGATAACCACCAAAGTCCATTAACCTTGCTCTTAATCCTCCAGAAGGTAGTAGATTGTGTGGCTATAATAAAAAAAAATATGTAACTTTAAAATCAATGAATTGTTGCCCTTTTAGTTTATGGCTAGGTATTCGGCTATACATTTTGTCATTTTTGTGGTTCTATCAGCTCTCCAAGCTCTTTTTTAAGTTATGTCTTTCCGTTAGTATTATCATATTGAGTAACAGCAATACTCAAAATTTTATTTACTTCGCGTTTTGTCTGTAGACATGGTTTTGAAGTTCCTGCTAAAGAAACTCATCGTAGATACAAGTATACCAGGATTAAAATTTTGTACGTCAGATTCGCGTTTCGTTTACAAAGTTCGAATCTTAAATAAAGTATCTCGTAAGCAAAATAATTATAAGTCCTTCGAAAGGTTTGTCCATGCTTTCCATTGAATGTACTTGTAGTCAAAATCCCAAAAATAAACAATAAAGAATTGTGGTATGATTTTAAAAGAAACAACTATCCACAAAAGACCAAATTTTGAGGATGTAAGCCTTAATAATTATGTCATTTTATGGCTTTCAGCAATGAGCAAATCGAAAACCCGTATAAAAAACTATAAAAGGTCCTAACATGATAAAAATGTGACACAATTCAAAATAGATTACCTACGGCTTAATTTATACTTATAAACGGAAAAAATAAATATGAAAGACTTCAACCAAAGACAACCACTGATTTAAAGGCTCCTGACTGCCGTCAGACGCGTTCATATGTTGCGGGATTAAACGTCATTGTGAGCGCTCAACCCTTCCCTAAAATGGGAGAGTAGAATAACACACAGTATCAACTATAGACATCATTTTGAAAAGGCTTGACTTTATGTTTAAGTAATCTAACAACTTTTTGAACACTTATATGTTTCAATCATTATTTATATAATAATTATTATATAATAAATGAGCTCTGTCTCCTTGACCTATATATATATATATACATACATTCCTCTGAATTGGGGGTTGCACTATGTCGTGTCGCTGCTCTTGGTTAAAATCCGGCACATTATCTCTATTTCCTCTTAACCGAAACATGCCTGGCAAAGGCTGTATATCCGGTCTATGACCGTTTTCATCTGCCCTCTGGAATCGGTTTGGATCCGGTCCTCTTCTATTATATAGCAGTCTAGGTCTTGGTTGGGGAAGTATGGAGGGCTCAACATCTGTTCTCTGGTTGTTTTCGTCTGTCCGAATATTCCTCTGGAATGGGTTTTCGTCCGATCCTCTTCTATGGTGTTGCAGTCTAGGTCTTGGTTGGGGCAGTATGGAGGGCTCACCGTCTATTTCTATAAGGGGAAAAAACTTGGTTTTTGAGGGTGAAATTCATCATAAAAAATGCTTAAACGTTGCATACTTATGATAATATGACCAACACATTATAAATCATGTAGGTCAAAAGTTGGAGGACATATTTTAAAATTTCAAATAAGCAGCAATATTATACTCACAAAGGCGAGTGGAAATTATGCTTACTCTTCTTACTCTTTAAGAGATCTTGAAAATATCGGTCCTACTATAAAAGTTAGAATAAATAATATCATAAAACATTTTCGCTCAATTTCCTTTTTTTTCCAAGTCCCACTCTTTACTCTTTACATACCACTTGTTTTACACACCATATACCACATAACACATTTTGTTACCCACTAAATCCCACATCCCAAAAGCGAACCATCCCTTCGTATATTGTTTTCGAATGTTCCCAAAAAAACATTTATTTGGCATCAGAATCTGATGTTTGTTTTTTCTTGTTAGTAACTTCGTTAATATAGCTTCATATCAATTTACACTTTCGAGGCGTCTTAGTTTTTTACGGGGTCAGTAACCAGAGGCGGATTTAGAGGGGGCCAGGGGGCCCGGGTCCCCCCTTTTTGGGAAAAAAATTGGTTGCTTATATAGAAAATCACTGAAGCGTAACTGGAGTGGGCCCCCTCTTCGCGCAGTCAGTGCGCGAAAATTTCTAGATCCGCCAGTGGTAACGTTGTCCAATCTTTATTTTTGTGTATTTGGTGTTTTGTTGGTTTTTTTCTGTTTTGATAATTGCTTTATTTACTCCTTTGCTATCTAATTCGAACTGCATCTATGCTTTCGGTAATTTTGTTTTAACTTCGATGAGTGGGCGACAATGGCTGTAGATATAATAACTTAATCATATTGTGCCTTTCTGTGACTTTTTCTTGTCTACTTCTACTTGGACAACTTTAGTTTTGGATGTTGACAAATCTTTGTAACAATATTCACAAAGTGATGCAATATCTTTTTTCTGCATCATATACCTGTTTCGTCTGAACTGCTGTCTATTAATGTGCCGGGACCGAACACATGTAGCCCTGGACTGGATGGAAGTGTTCCCATCATAGATGGCCCTCGAACTGATCTGCCGAAGTTCATCTGTTGAACATAAAAATATGCAATTATTACCTTCTTTTTTTTAAACTTATTTGAAACATGAAATTGCACCAGTCTTAACCGAATCACATTGAACATGAAGATTGTAAAAAGATTCAAAAGCTGTTCGGTTTCAATGTTTTTATTTTATAGTGAGTATTTAGTTTAGTCTTGTTTTGATAGGGTTCGCCGTTTTGACATATTTCAGTTCAAGATAAGGCTTCGTTTATACATGTTTCCTGTTAGATAGTGTTCGGATTAGACAGATTTTCGTTTTAGACAAGGTTCAGTTTATACATATTAGGATAGTGTTCACTTCCTATAATTCGTTGTCTAATTAAAGAGGTAAACCTTACTTCTGTCGGACTATGTTTACCTTAGCTGTATTTGGCAAAATTTTTAGGAATATTTGGTCATCAATGCTCTTCAACTTCGTACATTATTTGGCATTTTAACATCTTTTTATTCGAGGTCACTGACGAGTCTTTTGTAGACCAAACGCGCGTCTGGCGTAAATATAAAATTTCAATCCTGGTATCTATGATGAGTTTTTTTATTGTATGAGACAGCTCTGGTTTTGATTAAATGAAACTCTTAAAAGAAGTATAGACCCGAAGGCGTTCCCGTTGTAAGTGTTTCAATATAGAAATTGATGAATGCAGTCGAATCTGAATAATTTAAGTGTCTTAATAATATTCTTTGAGAAATGTTTCTCTTGTCAACCTGCATTTTTTATTAGCCATACACTCTGCTGTTACAAAGGATTTTAACGACATACTACAAATCACACACTTGTTGTTTTAAAAATCTCTGATCATATGCGTCTAGTATCAAAATTATGGACGTCAAGTTGGTTACTTATTCCTTATTCCCTATTCGTAACCTATTCCCTATTCCCTATTTGTTACCTATTCCCTATTCCCTATTCGTTACCTATTCGTTACCTATTTCCTATTCCCTATTCGTTACCTATTCGTTACCTATTCCCTATTCCCTATTCGTTACCTATTCGTTTCTTATTCCCTATTCCCTATCGTTACCTATTCGTTACTTATTCCCTATTCCTTATTCGTTACTTATTCGATTTTTAATATCCTTCTCCCTTTTTAATTGTTTATACTCTTATATCTGGTTATAGTTCTAAATTTGTTGAGGTAAAATGATCTTTTAGACCTATTTATATGTGTTTGTGCTCAACCGATCCTTTTACTTTATGTTCGATACTCATTTGTTCCTTATTTGATTTTTATGCGTTCTACCTTTTAACTGCTTTATGTCCGTATGTTTGAAGATGGATCTTGGTTCGAAGCGATGAAATCACCGTGTTAGCGCTTGTATAAAAAAGAAGATGTGGTATGATTGCCAATGAGACAACACCCCACAATAGACCAAAATGACACAGAAATTATCAACTATAGGTCACTGTACGGCCTTCAACAATGAGCATAGCCCAAACCGTGTAGTCACCTATAAAAGGTCCAGACATGACAATCTCAAACAATTCAAACAATAAAACTAACGGCCGTTTTTCATATACAAAAAAATAAACGGAAAACAAATATGTAACACAAAAACAAACGATAACTACTTAATTTCAGGCTCTTGTCTAGGGACAGGTACATACTAACATATTGTGGTGGGGTAACATGTTAGCAAGGGTGTACATCGTTTCGGAGCATACTATTACCTTGTTTAATTCGTTCCATCAGTCGCTTATAATTCGCTTATAATACATGTATCATACGTTGCACCTTTTAAAACATGATTTTCAATTGTTTTGTTGTCTCTGGTGGTAGATTTGGGTTCTTAGAGGTAATATAACTCTATAAGCGCATATGTACCCGTTCCAGCGCTCGGATAATACCCTATTAAATATTCGTTACTTATTCGCTTTTAATACGTTTGTTGTACGTTGCACCTTTTAGAAAAGGATTTTCAATTGTGTTCATATCTCTGTTGGTAATAATGTGTTCTTATAGATGAAATACCCCTATTATCGCGTATGTACCCGTTTCAGCGCCCGACTGATACCCTGTTACTTATTCGTTCCTTATTCGCTTTAAATACGCGTGGTATACGTTGCACCTTGGAATAAATCGATTATCTATTGCTTTCATGTCTCTGGCGGTAATTATGTGTTCTCTGAAGTGACAAAAAAAACCTATTGGCGCATATGTACTCGTTTCAGCGCAACACTGATACCCTGTTCCTTATTCGTTTCTTATTCGCCTATTCAACGTGTGTTATGCGTTGCACTTTAAAAAAAAGAAATATGTTTGTGTCTCTGGGGGTAACTGTCGGTTCTTAGAGGTGAAATAACCCTAATCGAACATATGTACCCGTTTCAGCGCTCGACTGATACCCTGTTACTTATTCGTTCCTTATTCGCTTTTAAAACGTGTGTTATGCGTTGCACTTTAAGAAAGAAATATGTTTGTGTCTCTGGTGGTAACTGTCGGTTATTATAGGTGAAATTACTCTAATAGAATATATGTACCCGTTTCAGCGCCCGACTGATACCCTGTTACTTATTCGTTCCTTATTCGCTTTAAATACGCGTGGTATACGTTGCACCTTGGAATAAATCGATTATCTATTGCTTTCATGTCTCTGGCGGTAATTATGTGTTCTCTGAAGTGAAAAAAACCCTATTAGCGCATATGTACTCGTTTCAGCGCAACACTGATACCCTGTTACTTATTTGTTTCTTATTCGCTTATAAAACGTGTGTTATGCGTTGCACTTTAAAAAAAAAGAAATATGTTTGTGTCTCTGGTGGTAACTGTCGGTTCTTAGAGGTGAAATAACCCTAATCGAACATATTTACCCGTTTCAGCGCTCGACTGATACCCTGTTACTTATTCGTTCCTTATTCGCTTTAAATACGCGTGCTATGCGTTGCACCTTGAAATAAGAATAAGTAACAAGGTATTAGCCGAGCGCTGGAACGGGTACATACGCGCTAATAGGGTTATTTCATCTATAAGAACCCGTTATTACCAACAGAGATATGAACACAATTGAAAATCCTTTTCTAAAAGGTGCAACGTACAACAAACGTATTAAAAGCGAATAAGTAACGAATATTTAACAGGGTATTATCCGAGCGCTGGAACGGGTACATATGCGCTTATAGAGTTATATCACCTCTAAGAACCAAAATCTACCACCAGAGACAACAAAACAATTGAAAATCATGTTTTAAAAGGTGCAACGTATGATACACGTATTATAAGCGAATTATAAGCGACTGATGGAACAAATTAAACAAGGTAATAGCATGCTCCGAAACGATGTACACCCTGCTAACATGTTTAACCCCACCACAATATGTTAGTATGTGCCTGTCCCTAGACAAGAGCCTGAAATTAAGTAGTTATCGTTTGTTTTTGTGTTACATATTTGTTTTCCGTTTATTTTTTTGTATATGAAATACGGCCGTTAGTTTTGTTGTTTGAATTGTTTGGGATTGTCATGTCTGGACCTTTTATAGGTGACTACACGGTTTGGGCTATGCTCATTGTTGAAGGCCGTACAGTGACCTATAGTTGATAATTTCTGTGTCATTTTGATCTATTGTGGGGTGTTGTCTCATTGGCAATCATACCACATCTTCTTTTTTATACAAGCGCTAACACGGTGATTTCATCGCTTCGAACCAAGATCCATCTTCAAACATACGGACATAAAGCAGTTAAAAGGTAGAACGTATAAAAATCAAATAAGGAACAAATGAGTATCGAACATAAAGTAAAAGGATCGGTTGAGCACAAACACGTATAAATAGGTCATAAAAAGATCATTTTACCTCAACAAATTTAGAACTATTACCAGATATAAGAGTATAAACAATTAAAAAGGGGAAAGGATATTAAAAATCGAATAAGTAACGAATGAGGAATAGGGAATAAGTAACGAATAGGTAACGATAGGGAATAGGGAATAAGTAACGAATAGGTAACGAATAGGGAATAGGGAATAGGTAACGAATAGGGAATATGGAATAGGTAACGAATAGGGAATATGGAATAGGTAACGAATAGGTAACGAATAGAGAATAGGGAATAGGTAACGAATAGGTAACGAATAGGGAATAGGGAATAGGTAACGAATAGGTTACGAATAGGGAATAGGGAATAGGTAACGAATAGGTAACGAATAGGGAATAGGGAATAGGTAACGAATAGGGAATAGGGAATAAGTAACCAACTTGACGTCAATATCAAAATTAATGTAATTTCATATCTGAAAGACAGTATATAAAAGTCAAGTTCCCATGATAGGTTGGTTTAGAGGTTCTCACTTATCATGATTTTAGATATAAGAATAAAGTAATGAATAATTAACATACAGAAGTGATCATTTCATGTTGGCGAACCCAAAAGGGTACACATAATTATTTTTTTTTAAATAATTGTTTACACTTATAAAAATCAAAGATCCAATGCAGAGAAATGGCAATATCCAATAAAAATAATGAAAAACGATAAATGGAATTACCAAAAACATTAAACAGTTCAACACACACACCAGTAAATACTGAACAAAAGTATCAGGCTTATATTTGGTAGGCCAGGCGTGCGTTTTGTCTACTCACAAGACTCATCAGTGACGCTCAGATAAAAATAGTTAGAAAGCCAAACAAGTATAAAGTTGAAGAGCATTTAGAACCCAAAACTCCAAAAAAAGTTGTGCCTAATACGGCTAAGGTGATCTATACCTGGGATAAGAAAATCCTCAGTATTTCGAATAATTTATAATTTTGTTCACAGTAAATTATAAAAATGACCATATAATTGATATTCATGTCAACACCAAAGTACTGACTACTAGGCTCGTAATACACCCGGGAACAAAACGTCCACTAGCATTGACATCGACCCAGTGGTAAATAGATATCAAAGGTACCAGGCTTTTAATTTGATACATTAGACGTGTAAAAGACTTACAAGCAAAACAAACAATTACAGACACAAAGCATGGTAAAGATAGCATGACTTGGAACAAACACAAAATGTTGCAGGGTTAAACAAGTTTCCCCTGTGTCCCTTCTCCGTCCCGTTTTGCTTATTTGAACCGTATGCCATAAAAGTAATATATTGATTAAATAAAACGTGCCCAGACCAGCTACCACTAAACTGACCATCAGTAATAACAGGCTGCATGAACTAGTGAGAGGCGAATAACCATTTAAAAATCGTCAGACCAGTGAAAGAAATACCACTTCAACTAAATTGGTAAATAAACCCTGTAGCTATTGCTGTTGAACAATGTGAGAACCCTCCCAACTTTCACGTGTATACATTTTAATGTTGAAGTCCTATTTACGGCATTAAAATAGAATTTAGGGCGAGAAATAACAAATGCAAGGATATTTTTTCGGACAAATAGCTGTTCTAATAATAACATTTCTCATTTATTTTCAAGATCAGTTGTATATAAGATGTCAGAGTGTTATATATATCTCGCATACTTTACAACTTCTGTAATACAATTAAGTAATAAGTGCTCAATTTACTAGTAATTGTTTTACCTGATTACTTGGCCTAAGTCCATGCATGCTGTGTAATGCCTCATTTAGCTGCGGAACTCGTCCATCCTCATTTTGCCTTTGCCATCCATTCCCATCACCTCCTGCTAATCTTTGGGCAACCTCTCTATCGTGGAGCTCTTGCTCGAGATGTTCTTGTTCTTGCAACTGCAATGCAATAACTGCACTGTGGTCTTCGTCAATATCTGGAGGTAACGGTGTCTGGACTTCTCTTTTTTGAAGTCTTAATGCCAAAGCAGCATCAGGATTTCTCCTGACACTTTCGGTTAAAGGTCTCTGAGCAGCTTCGTATGCAGAAGCAGCAATTTCATTCTGAAGAACCCGTTTTTCAAAATCATCATCGACATGAAACATGCGAAAAGCCATTAGATCAATGCATCATTCTACAATAAAATATAAAGAATCTAGTCTTTTTTGAAATAGTAAGTTATTTTCCTATTTGGTAAACATCTCTTTAAATCACATTTGTAGCGGAACACGTTAAAAAGTATTCTCATTTTGATTGATGTACTGTGTGAATATTATTTTAAACATACCAGAAAGTATTTCTATAGAAATATGTAATCTTATTGATTATCATTGAATCATAATGAAGATAAATGGAATCACCAAAAATATTAAACATGCAGTACGTACAATAGAACACACCAACCATGCACCAACGAAAGATTGCTCCAAAATCCTAGACTTGCAAACAAAACAAACAAATACAGAGACAACACAAAACTTTGTAGAAAATAAGAATAGAGGGACACTACTACAATATATTGTAACACATGTTGTATTGCGCATTAAATAAGTTACAAATTAAAGAACAGTATAGCAAACAATTGAAGTGCATGTCCTTATTCAGCTCAGGACTGTGCTTTCGGAATTTATATATGACTTTAAAAAAATCAAACGAATTACTTCTGACAAACTGGAAAAAAAACAACATACACATAAAAGAAATAAAATAAGATGAAACAAAACATTAAATCAAACTTACGAGTAAATTAAATAACTGTCAAATTCTCTAACCTGACGACAATTTATATCGTATCGCTTTCTAAGATCGCTTGTGTGCTTGGCCTAGCTAGAATGTGTATTCAAAACGACAATATTTTCCCCTTCTTTTGTTGTAATAACATTTTGTAATTGTCTAATCGAAACTAAAACATGTGAAACACTTGCTGCTGTACGCAGAATATTCTAGAAGAGTTCTATCGAATGATCCAATACTAACAAGAAGTAACAAAGTTACTTTCGTTTCTACCTGCATATAGGAATGAGGTCATCGAAAGTTTTATCTCGATTTTGTAGTGCTTATATTTATTACAGTTCTCATATCTTCCCATGGTGATATTAAGAAAACAATTTATCACGATATATGTGAAACCTTCAGATTAATGTCATTTAACGTGTTAACATAAATATATTTAATATATCGACTTTTACTCGACAAAAAAATTCTACTTTCAACAATACGAATTTCGTTTACCATATAGTTACAGGTTAAACATTAGTTTATTCATACAATGTGGAAATCTCTGATGATAGAAAGTCAGAACTTACCCATTTTCGTGAATAAAAACAATTAAAGTCTGAGTAAATAGTGGCTGACTACACAGTTCCGGTGTTAAGAACCTGTATTTAATTTCCTTGTTGCTGTATGTTTACTAGTATACATATCTATAAATAAAACATTTCACATGAATGTGTTGATATTATCATGCTTTATTATCTGTAATTATATTATTCATAAATTTCATATTGAATTCAGGAATCCATATACAAAATTCCAGGAAATGTTAATCGATTTTGAATCAATTTTTCTTTGTAATATATAAAACTTTTTTTGCAAGTTCAAGAAGTTTGGGGTAATTGGTGTAATAATCTGGTCTAAAAATATGCTACATTTTGGCTAATGGCAATTTGACATTTTGGCTAAATTTTTATATGTAAATGTAAATTTTCATGTTAAGTATAATATATATATATCTTTTTTTTGTATATGCTAATATTCTATTAATTTGTAATAAATGGCATTCTATTTATAACATTTTCTTGTTTTATAAATGTACCAATAATCAGTTTGCCAAACAGTGTTTGTTTAAAATACGAATTCAAAGTCAGTATATGTAAATATATGTAAATGTGTATATTTGTTTTTATTTTTGCACAATTTTTTTATTGATCATTGCACTCATAAAATTGTTAACTTTAGACGTTTCATGGTACTTTTCTATTTGAGTGTGAATTCACATTATTATAAGACGTGTCACGGTTCTTTTCTATCCCAAATTCATGTATTTAGTTTTGATGTTATATATATATGTTGTATTTGTTATTCTCATCGGATTTTGTCTAATGCTTATAGCTCGTTTCTTTGTGTGCTACATTTTAATGTTGTGTCGTTGTTTTCCTGTTATAAGTAATGTGTTTCCCTCAGTTAGTTTGTAACCCGGATTTGTTTTTTTCTATGGATTTATGAGTTTTGAACAGCGGTATACTTCTGTTGCCTTTATCTAAATTAATAAGTGTCTGTTTGCGATGCGCCGACGAATAGTCATCAATGTGCTAATATTTCGTCGTACGGTGTAGAATAAGAAAAAGAATATTAAGAATAAGAATACGAATATTTGTTATTCCAATCAAGGGCCCATGCATGACATGACTTTTTTGTACACATAAAACAATACATCATGATTTTTTACAGATAGTATTGAAATGAAAAATTCAAAAGTTCAGATAGATGTTAATTATTATCTCCATTCTATAAAAATCACATACATTAATTCCAGACAGGACCAGAACCATAAAATTATTACAATAAGCATCACATTATTATTACATGCAGTAATTTACATTTCGTCTAACATCTAGACATGTAGCCTAGTAATATATATGTTCCTTAAATATTTAAGTATAGACAAATTTTCATATAAGTAAATAACCAAACAAATTTTGCCTCATTTGAGAGATGTGAAAAATAAGGACAAATACTGTTTATCTCCTTGAAAAATATCTCCCTATCATCTTTGTGTGCTGGACAACTAGTTATAAAATGTTGTTCATCTTCAACCCTTTACGTACGAAAAGGGTAAAATAAAGCACACATGTATAAACGATATTATATTTGAACTATTTATATTTGAAAAGTTTTATGCACGATATAGCATCACTGTCCTACCGTGAAATGAAACAATCAAGTGCAATTCATCTGAACTCATGATCAGTTACGTTAATTATTCTTGGGAGTTCTTAAAAACGGCCGCAGTCGTGTCATGATAAAAGGCATATTTATACTTCGTGATTATCTGCTATATAAATAGAATCATATGATTTAAAAAATGGAGTCAGGCCGTAACCGGCAGTAATAATTCAATTTTAACCACAAAAACAGTACGTACTAATGAAAAGATCGTTAAAAAGACGTTTTTACTAATTATTTATTTATTTATTTAATGTTTTATTTAAACAAAATTATTTAATGTTTTATTTAAACAAAATTATTTAATGTTTTATTTAAACAAAATTATTTAATGTTTTATTTAAACAAAATTATTTAATGTTTTATTTAAACAAAATTATTTAATGTTTTATTTAAACAAAATTATTTAATGTTTTATTTAAACAAAATTATTTTTATATTATTTTATTATATTTATTTTTATATTATTTTATTATATTTATTTTTATATTATTTTATTATATTTATTTTTATATTCTTTTCTTTTTTTATTTACTTATTCATCAATTTATTTATTCATTTATTTATTCAAATTTTTGCTCTATAAATTTTTATTAAATTTTACCTATTATTCTAAATTATGTCAATTACCACATGATAAAAATATATTATTTAATGCCCAAAAAGGCGCAAGCCAGGGCCGACCGTGCAAGGGCTGTATAGCCAGTCAAGGTCGTTAAAAACTTCTATTTGTTGTTCATCAATTATCATCTTGTTACCAAGCAATAACAGTTGTTATAAAAGACATCCAACAACAATAGACAATGGTGAACGTTTTTGGAAAGTAACTGATGCAAATGCATTAGGGGACGACCATTTGATATTCTAAAGGGGGGGGGGGGCTGTTTAGGATCGGTTACTTTTTTTGTAGACTAAGAAGACAGATTATTCCACCGTTGAAGCATGAATTAATTTTCATTAAAACAAGGGACTGATTTTTTATTTTCATAACTAATTTATATTATTTGAAAACACAAGTACACACCCGTGATATCGCGGGTCCGTGACTGACTTAAAGTATATAACTATGCCTAACCTTATTTTAGTAATTGGTATTGTCATCTGATAAAGTAATGTCGATTATAAGATACACAGTTTTTTTTTTTGCTTTCAAATCTTTCTGTTTGAACCCGTCGACCTGGAACTTATCAATTATTGGTAATATTAATTATTTGGAAAACAAAAGGTCCTGGCTATCCAGGAATGGAGTATTTTTTAATCAACAGCATTGTCCTCCTATAGATTAAAAATTACACCACTCCAGACCCTTTTGTTTTCCACATAACTAATATTGCCAATAATTAACAAGTTCCGGGTCGAATCCGATACCGATACCAATAGTATATTCACCTGTTAGCTATTACCTTATCTGTACGTTCCGCATTTGACAGGCGCACCACCAAACGGTGTATTTAGGATTTTGCTATATACACGGGTCATAATCAAAGGGCTGACACTACTAAATTCTATCATTGTCAAATTGTTCCCTATTGTAGTTTTATTCAGCAATCAGCAAGACTTTCTAAGATAACTAATATAGGACAAATTGAATGCTGTTGACCCGTGTATATAGCAAAATCCTAAATACACCGTTTGTTGGTGCGCCTGTCAAATGCGGAACGTACAGATAAGGTAATAGCTAACAGGTGAATATACTATTGGTATCGGTATCGGATTCGACCCGGAACTTGTTAATTTTTGGCAATATTAATTATGTGGAAAACAAAAGGGTCTGGAGTGGTGTAATTTTTAATCTACACCATTGTCCTATATTAGTTCTATATAGAGTTGAATTCTTTGATTTGTCGTTTTTACCCGATGACGGCTGACAAAATGGACCTCGTAATTTTAGTATTATAGATACAATTTTTAGCATAGGCACTTGTTTCTGTCAATATGGGGTTTACTATCCATACCCGTACGTAATTTTTCGTACGGGTATGGATAGTAAACCCCATATTGACAGAAACAATTGCCTGTGATTTTTAGATATAAAATAATACATGTATAGGCAAATCATTATAGCTGCAATTTAATCAGAATTCATTGCATCATCCTCTGTGGATATGAATCTTCTGTTTTTCAACTGCATATACATGTATTGCATAGAAACACAGTATTATTTAAATTTAAGCTGTAACTAGCCTCTTTTAAAATTATAACCAAACATTTATTCGTTTATCCTTCCCCATGGGTTATCGAAGCCAGATATTAAAACGCACCGTAATCTTTTATTTATTTTAACGTGTTCATTTATATGAGAAAATGGGTGCAATATTCGAGAAGAAAAGAAAAATGTAATTATAAAATAAACTTGAAAATGAAATAAAGTAATACTTATTGATATTTTAAAGATTTCAAATGATCAGAAAATAGGTCAAAGTAATTTTTCTTAACGAAAAGAATGAACAAGAAATATACACTTTAAAATAGAAATTCTGACTGGTTTAAAAATATCCTCATCGGGTACCAGAAACAGGGAAAACGACAAAATGTCTGACATTGAAAAGTGGATTGAAATAGCAAAAGATTGCAATTACTTGCCAGAGAATGACCTCAAAGTATGAAGCTTGAGAATTTTAACAATGTCAAACGATGCTTAATGTTAAAATGGGGAAAAAAGAACCCAAGACATGAATCGTCAGAGTTATTTTTAGAATTCTTTCTCAGTTTCTGTTGTGAAGTTGATATTATTTTATTTTTTAATCGTTTTTACAGTCGGTTTTTCATACTTACTTTCATCACATAACTGACAGATTAGCTCTAGCCATATACTCATATATTTAGAGTAATATTTAAGAATTGAATGCTCTTTTTATGCCCCACCTACGATAGTAGAGGGGCATTATGTTTTCTGGTCTGTGCGTCCGTCCGTCTGTCTGTCTGTCTATTCGTCCGTCCGTCTGTTTGTTCGTCCGTCCGTCTGTCCCGCTTCAGGTTAAAGTTTTTGGTCGAGGTAGTTTTTGATGAAGTTGAAGTCCAATCGACTTCAAACTTGGTACACATGTTCCCTATGATATGATCTTTCTAATTTTAATGCCAAATTAGAGATTTTACCCCAATTTCACGGTCCACTGAACATAGAAAATGATAGTGCGAGTGGGGCATTCGTGTACTGAGGACACATTCTTGTATGTAAATTTATTGGGGTGTAAAAGCGTTGACCGAAGTACATTTTGTATGAAGCGCGGAAGCATTTCATACTTAAAATGTGCGCACGGTCAACGCTTTTACAACCCTATAAAGTTACAAAAAAAAGCATTCAATACTTATAATCACATTTTTACCTATAGGATCATGAAAACACGCCTTTTATCAAGTTTTTATTTCATTTACCTGTGCACTTTATTGTGGGACCTCGTGTCATCATGGATGAGAAGTTTTATTGAGTGACACAACTGCTTAAGGAATAACACATGATGTGCAGTTAGCCAAATAGCAGAATAACGTATTGTAATGAAACATACATCTAATGTAATTATTGTAATATGCTTTTGTTTACAGAAATAATCTAATACACCTTATCATGCTTATCACTATTTAGAAATCTGTCCCGCTTCGCTTGAAGTTGAACTGTTGACAGCATACAACAATCACTTTTTTTTATTGTGGTTAGGTATCAGATATTTTCTATTATGTCTTTAAAATTTTATTGGAACTTTTGTGATGTCCACTGAACTACTGAACTATGTCATGTAATAAAAAAATTATTTGATTTATATATTGACTTTTTATAAATACTTTTTCAGCGATTATGTGACATGGTATGTGAGTTATTGCTTGAAGAATCCAATGTACAGCCTGTGTCATCCCCTGTCACTGTGTGTGGTGACATTCATGGACAGGTAAATATTTATCATAGATCCCTCAATTATAGAAGTGTTATGAAGTAGAGGAAAACTTCTTCTATAAGTTGATGAATTAATGCACACCCAAAATTGTGATTGATTGAACTAGACATGTTCAAAAACTTTCTTGATTAATCTGTCCTGACTAAAGTGAACACTTTCTGAAAAAGATGCCCTATATGTCCTACCTATGATTATTAGAAATTAAACTTTTTTTTATCTCAAAATAGAAGATTAATATACATGTACCATGTATATGGATGGCCAATAAAAGGCAATTAGGTAACACCTATATATATAGCTACTACATATTACATGTTAAATGATCAATGTTTAGGCCTTTATCATTACATGTCTTTGTGTGCTGAGATTCCAGGCCAGGTAAGTATTTTACTTTGTTTTTGTATATTGTTCAGTCCATTTCAACATACTCACAGAAGTTTTACCATGTATTGTATCACTTACAAAACTCTGAAATGCACCATTCTACTTTGATAAATTATGTCAACCAAGGAAATTTTTATCTTAGAAATTATGAAAGAATAAATTAATAAGACATAACCGTAGGAACTTGCAACAAGTTTTTCACAAAAATGAGTAGTTGTGAAACAATGTCATGAATGTGAAACAAGAACAAAAGATCTCTACTTTAGTTACCGTAGATCATGTCTTAAGAAACTTCAGAAACTTTGATAGCTTTGAACATATGCAAATGCCTAAACATCAAATAATATTTACACAGTGCAAAATTTAAAATTATTTTTTAATTTTCCTTCAGTTTTATGACCTGATAGAATTGTTCAAAACAGGAGGCCAAGCACCTGACACTAATTATATTTTTATGGTAAGTCACCAGACTACGTAACATAGCATTATAGATCTATTGATTATTGAGATTCTGTATTTAAAAAAAATGAATTACTTGCTAAATATGTAAGCATGAACATGTGGAATGGGATCCCATACCGATTGTTTGTCATGAATGAATGCACCATATATATATTTTGTTCTTTTCTATCCCATTTTGAAAAAGTTTTTAATAAAAATTTTAAAGAAATATTAGTACATGTATTTTATACCTCCACTCTAGATGTGGGGTCGATATTGCATTTACCTTGTCTGTCCATTCCTCCACTCTAGATGTGGGGTCGATATTGCATTTACCTTGTCTGTCCATTCCTCCAACAACACACAATAATTTCATATTTAATCAGCAACTTGACAGTGATGAGTTTTAAAATGTAATCATTTGTTTTTTATTCTTCAGATTAACTGATTCATTGAATTTTTCAATACCTTGAAATATGAACTTTAAAAATAATTGGTCCTCAAATATAACTGCACTGAATGACTTTATAGTTAGATATTTCAGACACTTATCATTGGCAGAATTGTTATAGTTCTTATATTTTGTATGATGTAAATATATATACATGATATAATGAGTTTTATATAATATGAACAGTGAACAGAAACTTTGATTTCATTCTAGGGTGATTTTGTAGACCGAGGATATTACAGTTTAGAAACTTTTACGTTACTGCTCACATTAAAGGCAAGGTAGGTCTGCTTGGTATGAACACTGTTGAAAGGTTGTCAGTCTTATTTTTAAAATATATGTCTTATATCTCGTTCACCTTGTACATTTGTTTGTCTAACAAATTTTTCACTAATACATGTACTTCTGAACAGAAGGGCTTCATGTTTAATCAGAAGTTTGATAGTGATAAGTTGTGTGCAAATCTACTTTCTGTTTTATAGGAATTGAAAACTAAACACTCATAGTTGTAAATATTGTAATAATTATAAAGAAAGGTAAAAAGAAATCTCTGTACATGTATAAAGGGAGAAATTGTATGGAAACCAGATGTTAGATGTTGATGACTGAAAAAATTAGATAAAAAAGTTATTTGATTTTATGAAAATATGTTGATGATTTTTATATTGAAGAAAATATGTATGTAAGAGATTGTCACTGAATTTTTGATGGTTTTCAAGTTTTATATTTGATCTAGGTCAACGTATTTCAATGTTTAGACAATAACTCTAAATATCAGCACAACTATGTTAAATTTGCAAATTTGATTCCAAATATAAAAAAATCTCACACCAGGACTAGAGTTCATGCATAATATATTCAAATTCAATTCCTTCTAAAAAAATGCACTATCATTATAGACATGACTTGATATTAAAAGAACTAAAAATGAATTTGAATGTTTTAGGTGGCCAGACAAAATGACCCTACTGAGAGGTAACCACGAAAGCAGACAGATAACACAGATATATGGATTCTATGGTAATGAAGAATTCGTTTTTGACCATCTTCCAAATGACAAACACAGAAATAGATATAAGAAGATGTGGTATGAGTGCCAATGAGACAACTCTCCATCCAAGTCACAATTTGTAAAAGTAAACCATAATAGGTCAAAGTACAGTTTTCAAAACGGAGCCTTGACTCACACCTACCCCAAAAATGACTAGTGTAAAACCATTGAAACATGAAAACTGACTGTATAATTTATATAAATACAAGAAACACCTATGAACCACATCAACAAAGTACAACCACTGAACATCAGGTTCCTGACTTAGAATAGGTGCAAACAAATGCAGGAACTACATTTACTTCAGGATTAGCAGGGGCAATTTCCCCTCTCATCATTGCCAATACATTACATGTAAATATGGTCCTGTAATTTAGAAACTAATTATATATTAAATTATGTTTTTTTATGTTAGCAGTCTTATTGGTCTGAATGAATTTGTCACTCTTAAATGTGAATCTACTGAATTTGTCACTCTTAAATGTGAATCTGCTGTATTTGTCACTCTTAAATGTGAATCTACTGAATTTGTCACTCTTAAATGTGAATCTACTGAATTTGTCACTCATTAATTTGAATCTACTGAATTTGTCACTCTTAAATGTGAATCTACTGAAATTGCTGAAGGAAACAACTGCTGATTTAAAAGTCAAGCAAAAGATACTAAACATTGCTAAAGGGACATTCAAGACTGAAGACATTGAAGAAAAACTGGCACATCATGGCAGAAAATGATTATCTTGAAAGACAAAACAACAGTCTATTAAACACTACATAGAAAGCTATAAACTGACAACCAATGAACTTCTGCTCCACTAGTGGCACCCATCATGTTGCTCATGGTAATTACACTTGTGGGGAAAGTAAAGGATGTATGCCTTTTTGTAAAATGAAAACAAATGTGTTTAAATATCAGAAATTGAATTAATTATGGTTTTTATATAAAGATTCAAATGACACACACCTGGAAACATGTTTGTTATTTAACCCCCTCAAAATAAAATCCTTTATCTGCCCCTTAAAGAATGATGTCTCCGTATAACGTATAAATATTTGTTTGTGTTATACAGATGAGTGCCAGACAAAGTATGGTAATGCTAATGCATGGAGATATTGTTGTAAAGTATTTGATCTACTAACAGTTGCAGCAGTAAGTTTATAACAGTGATTAAACGCTGTTGCAGTACATGTTAACAAATGTTGAAACCTAATACAGTGTTTATACACTTTTGTTGTACAAGTAAGGAAATTCTGAATAAATGTGTGATATAAATATATATTTCAATATTAAATAAGTATGTCACCTCAATCAGGTCAATTTACATTTAGTGTTTATGCACCTATCACAGACAGGGCATATTGCCATGGACATTATGCATCATTCATCCATCCATCAACGCTTCCTTTAATAAGTCAAATTTTCTTTCACCAATTCTAGTTAAATTTTTTCCCAAAACATTAGGATTGAAGGAAGAAAATTTTCTGGTTTGTAATTCGATTGTTACAGTACTTTGATTATCAAATTGAAGCAAAATTTTCACATGTGCCATAACTTTGGTTCGCTTGGATTACACAATAACTCTTATAAGAATTCATCTGGTAATTTTTGCGGCAATAGATAGTATGCAGATCAAATATCATAAAAAAAAATTATTTGAGCATTTTAATAAATGTATATGCGAGCACAATTATATTGAATATGATAAAGTAGTGTGTGATATAAAAAACCTATGAAATGTATGCCACCTTAATATGACCTGATATTCATTTGTGTACATTTAATTTGAATGCATTCACATCAGCTATCATTCTTATGAATCTGTAATATAAAATGCTGAATTAGTTTGCTAGATTGACTTGAATTTGAATTGAAAATATCATTGACTTATTTTATTTTGTATAATTGTAGATAATAGATGAAACAATTTTATGTGTACATGGTGGATTATCACCAGACATTAAAACTATTGACCAGATACGTACAATAGAGAGAAATCAAGAAATACCACATAAAGGGGCATTCTGTGATATCCTTTACAAATAATACACTACTCATCAGATGGAATTGTCCTTGATTGTAGGGACTGGGAATGAACAAAATTTCTGGATCGGGTCCCTGTGTTGTGTTTAAATAATACAATACACCTCACATTGATTTTGCAATGGCTTTCTGTCTATGATAAAATTTTAGAATGACCAAAACTTCTGGATGGGTCCTTGTGCTTCAATAATACACTACACCTCAAATGGATTTTATAATTTCTACCTGTCCATGATTAAAGTGTCTAGAAATGGCCAAAACTTCTTGATGGGTCCTTGTGCTTCAATAATACACTTTACCTCAAAAGGATTTTACAATATCTACCTGTACATCATTAAAGTGTCTAGAAATGGGCAAAACTTCTAAATGCCACCTATGCTTTATTGGAACACTAAAAGAAAAATTAATTTACATAAAGAATTCAACATTTGTATTCAAATTAATACAGTGAATATACAATTTGTACAAAAAAAATATATACAAGAACCTAATTTGATGAGCTGTCCACCATAAGTATGTGGAAGACCAAACTAACTGTAGTGTACACACAAGCAGCCCTGATTTTATAGCATGATAAATCTTACTCACAAGTAACATTGCATATTCACAAATTTTCCTACCAGGACACATTATGACTACTCCTAGCACTAAGATTATTTGTAAAATATAGAAACTGTTTATGAAACAATTTTTCTTGTAAAACTTTTCCTTAACACATTGAACATTTGGTATGGTCTGATCCAGAAGATGTAGATACATGGTCTGTTAGTCCAAGGGGAGCAGGATGGTTGTTTGGTGCCAAAGTTACCAATGAGGTTAGTATTATACATGTTTCTATATCTAAAAGCTAGAGTTTATATAATATTATTAATATTTGACTCCAATTAACCCCATAAATCATTTTTCATGCCACCTTATTAGTCATATCTGGACTTTTCAAACACTTCCTGATATTTTATCAAATATAGTCATTAGACCATTCAGGCACCTATAAAATCAATCACATATAGTCATTAGACCTTTCAGGCACCTACAAAATCAATCACATAAGTCATTCGACCTTTCAGGCACCTAAAAATTCAATCATATATAGACATTAGACCTTTCAGGCACCTATAAAATCAATCACATATAGTCATTAGACCTTTCAGGCACCTATAAAATCAACTTGAACTGATTGTGACACTTACCAAAAAGCAATATTAAAGTTTTATATACATTACATTTGATAAATGTATCTTGTTGACTGTTCCCTAGTTTCAAATATATATGATTAACTTCTATATAAAAATGAGGAGATATAGGATAATTGCCAATGAGACCATAGGACTAAGATGTTAACACTATAGGTCATCTTAAGGATGTACTTAGGTGAGGTTTTGGAATTTGTGTCAAATGTTCGGACAACTTGGTGTTTTTCCATACAATACAATGTAAAATATTTTGCCCCATAAGACCCATTTATTTTTTCATATAAGACTAAATAGCTCATGAAAAGTCATTTACCAAAAATTTAGAAGATTCTTGATTTTCTTTCTTTTGTTTTGAGACCCAAATAATACCAATGCAAATAAAACGTAAAAGTCCGAGTCAGCCTTTTCTCGCCATATTTTAAATCTCAAATATTTCGAGAAGGAGGTCCATGACCTATCAATAATTTTAGTTTATCTTAATCCTTAATTAATGCTTCATCAGCTTATATTATCAATTTCTTAATTTCTTAATTTTTACCTAACCTCACCTAAGTACATCCTTAAGACCTTCAACAATGAGCAAAATCCATTCTGTTTATTAGGCTATAAAAGACCCTGACATCACAAAATGTAAAACAATCCGAAAGGAAAAACCATTAGCCTGATTTAGGCTAAAAGGAAACTAATCAAAGAACAAATATTACAGTAACTAACAACAATCTCTGAATTAAAGGATCTTGAATATGGTTATGCACAGTTTATAGATATAGGAAGATGTGGTATGAGTGCCAATGAGACACTCTTCATCCAAGTAACAATTTATAAAAGTAAACCATTATAATAGGTCAAGGTACGGCCTTCAACATGAAGCCTTGGCTCACACCGAACAGCAAGCTATAAAGGGCCCCAAAACTGATTACTAGTGTAAATCTATTGAAATGGGGAAAACCAACGGTCTAATCTTTTTAAAAATGAGAAACGAGAAACATATGAACAACATTAACAGACGACAACTACTGTACATCAGATTCCTGACTTTGGACAGGTGGAAACATTTGCTGCGGGATTAAACGTTTTAATAGTATGTTTGTGAACACTCAACCTTCCCTTTACCAGAATTAGTTTTTTTCAAAGCCTGTAATGCAGTTATTCAATTGTATAAAAATTAAAAAGTGCTATATATTGGAATCAAATTTGAATGTTTGTAATATATGTTTACAATTCTGTTTTAGTTTGTACATATAAACGGTTTGAAGTTGATATGTCGAGCTCATCAGTTAGTGCATGAAGGTAAGTTACTTTAGTTTTTTGTTGGATTTTTTTAATTTTGAATTGTCCATGTTTGTCTTGATTTGAAATTGCATTGAAAAACCTTCTCATGGTGTGGTCCTGCACTTTGAAAACAACCTCCACCACTAGTTTGTCACATTTATAGCTTTAGAGCATACTTGTACTAAACAATAATGGAAGTACCGGTATAATACAACTCAACATGTAACCCAAACAATGAAGCAAAAGAACTTTCTATTAAAATAACCAAATTAAATTTGGATGCAATACGGTTAAATTCACCATATCAAGCCATCTTAGTATTCTTAGTATACATATGAATATAATTTATTTAAACAAAATTTGGAAATCAATAATACAAGAATTGGATCCACTTTCATACCTGCCATTTTTTTCCAAATCTCCATGGGAGATTTTAAGTACAAGAGGACCTAATGCATATATTATATTTGTCATTTATGGTTTTGAATGAGTATACCTGTATTTAAATGTATATTAATTATAAAGAAAATTGGATTTTAAGCCTTTACACACCTACATTTCTTGTTGTTGTGAAATTTATATCATAGGTTTACATCAGCAATGTAAAGCAATTACAATTATTTTTTATAACATATTGAGTTGAAAAAATTGTATAATTATAATAATAAAAAATATGAATTTTAATTTGTACATTTCAGGATATAAGTATATGTTTGATGAGAAGTTAGTAACAGTATGGTCAGCACCTAATTACTGCTACAGATGTGGAAACATTGCCGCAGTATTATCATTTAACGACGCAGATAACAGAGAGGCGAAACTTTTCAGAGCGGTTCCTGATTCAGAACGAGTTATACCAGCAAAGTCAACAACACCATACTTTTTATAGAATTAGTTGATAAAGACAAATAATTTCAAACAGAATAGTTGAGTGACAAATAATTTCAAACAGAATAGTTGAGTGACAAATAATGACAGATTCATATGATTGCAAATGAACTGTTTAAGTAAACGGACCTGTAGAATCAGAAAATTGTATCAAAATAATCATATGTTTGAATTGACTAATTATTTATTCTGTATGTTTGAAACTAATTATATTGGATAAGGGCATAATCTAGGACAAATTGTGCATAAACAACTACTTAGTTGTGGTCACTTCTCTTCTTTTTTGTTGCATCTGGATATATACTGTAAAAAATTAACATTAATATGTAGACATTGCAACAATTATGTTCCTCTTATGAAATTCTAGATTATTTTCTGTTTACTTTAATCATTTGTTATTGTATAACTTTATTCATGAATATATTCACCAATACATGGTTATTCATTAATTTTAATGAAACTAATTATTTTGTACATAATTCTCCCTCACAATTTTTCATCTGGGCTATTCCTATAAAATGAATGTGATAGGGTTGTAAAGGACTTCCAAATTTCCCCTACATACAACTTACTCTATTTTTTTTAGGTTTTGCAAACATCACATTGACAGTAGTAAATGACCAATGACCTATGTCCAAAAATTAATATGTGTTTTTCCTTTCTACAAATGTACATCTATTTTATTGGAAAAGCCCTCATTATTTTATTCTGGTATATTTTATTCTGGTATATTTACTGAAGCTGTTTTTAGCCTTATTCAGTTGTTTTGTTTTCAGCTAAAATTTGAAGCACCTGATTTGGAAATAACAGACAAATGATATTTTCATAAGTATAGTCATCTTTAACTTATTTTGCTGACATAAGAAAGGGAAACAATTCTGTGAAGCCTTGAATTCAAAGCTAAAGTTACATATTGTTAAAAGGTGATTTTATATTGAAATATACTTAGTACAGTGGGCTAGTCCTTATTTGTGACAAACCATAAAATCTTAAAAAATCACCCAACTGTTTAATATTTGTTATAAATTATTTTAATGGTACTTTTTTTATGTTGGTAGAAATTAATGCTCTATCAAAGATGTATTTTAATGTATGTGTTAACAGTAATAGAATAAATAAAAGAAAAATGAACTTTCACAAGTTTGCTGCTTATTAAATATGAATCATTTTACTGTGCCTATCCGATCACCTTTGGGGTATTATAATACCTACAGTGTTACCTGGATAAAAAATTGTCTACACAATTTGTCCATTTAAACTGTACAATAGGTTTTGTGAGATGTTATCAATAGGTGGTCATTTAACTACCCAGTAAAAAAAAAATCACTAAAAGGTAAAATTTAAATGACTGATAGCTAGCTTGCTTTCCTCATGTATCATGACCAATGTCCTGAATAGACTATTCTATTTAGATATGGGACATTTAAGCCATTTCTCTTTGTGTCTCTAAACAGTGAAGATGGAAATTTCAATCAGTGAATTTAGTTTATAAAAAAAAAGATATATGTTTGCTTCATGGTGTTTTAATGTGGGATATATTTTAAGTTTCTGATTCCTGATATGGAATTAAAGTGTTTGTGAAATGGATTTATTTGGATGGTCCATCTACAATTTTTTTTGTAATTGTGAATAATTCTACAAAATGAATTATGTGTGGCTTGGTGTTTTCTAATGGGATATATTTTCATGTTATATTACGATTCCTGAAATGGAATAGTAGTGATGCTAAGTTTCATTTAATATTCAGGATCTACTTCAATTGGAATTACTGTTAAAAACTTATTTTCGATATATAGATTGTATCAAAAAAAAAGTACAAATGGTTTAGTGAATAGAAATTTTAGTGCTTAATTTATTCTTCATTATGAAAGTGGGATTTACAAGGAATGATTTATTTGTGATTGTTAGCAAAAAAAATAATTTTACAATAATATCTTTATTAGAAAGAACATATTGTGTATTAAATGTAAAATGTCCTATACCTCAATAGAATAGTCCATTCTTCAGGACATTGGACATGAGGAAAGCAAGCTAGCCATCAGTAATTTAAATTAGCTCTGTCAAAAACAACCAGGTAAATCTACAGGTAGTTAAATGACCATGCACCTGTTGATGACAGCTCTCACAATACCTATTGTACAATTTAAATGGCCAAATTGTATTGAAATTGTATTTAAACTGGCCAGGCAATAGGTAATTCACTACCACAAAGGTTATTGGATAAACACAGTAACATTATTTTGTACTGTGTTTTTGAAAAAAGAAACAAGGGTTGAAATTGTATGTTTCTATCAAAGTGCATTCTTATTTGAATCTAATGACATTTCATCAACAGTTATGTACTATAGATATTTGCAATTTCAATGCATTAACATCTCGTTCTGTGGTTGAATTCACTTATCGAATGATAAATGGGCCCTTCCCATAAATATTGTTGATTTGTATAAAATATTCAAGTGGGGAATATTTTCCCACATTTTATGTGATTCGCAAAATAGGTGAAGATTACCACTGCACGAGAATTTCCATTTTTACCGTTAAAAATTAAGTGTAATTAATTTTTTATAATGTAAATAAAAGTATAGAAATTTGTTTTGGTATTATTCACTTGAACATTATTATGTGATGTTTTAAGAAAAAGAAGGTACATAATGTTACTGTGTAAAAGAAGTATTATTAGAAAATATGGTTTGGGGGTAAAAATGCCATTTTTTGGCCATCATTTGGCATGTTTCAATCTTATTTCTGTTGAACTGCAGTCAAATTAACCTGACAGGATTGTAGAAAACTCTTTTTGTCGTAAAACATTTGTCTCTTGTGTTCAGTCATGGTTCTTTGACTTTGCATTTTCTGTATATAGAAGCTCATATCATCTAGTTGCCTAAAACTCAACCTAATTTTACTTCAACAAAGCCACATAAATACTTAACCCTCATTTATAGTTGCTACCACAAGATTATGGTTTTGTGTTTTAGTTCATTTCTAACAAGGAAATTGTGCTTAAGGGCATACGATACAGTTTTGATCCCGTATTTACAGTTTGATAAAAAAAATTCCATATAGGCTATTTTTTGCCTGATTAAATCAAATATGTAATAAAAAATATACCTTCATGTGCTACTTTTTGAGTAAAATGAGGTCGAAATGTATATTTGCTCAAAATTCGGATTTGTGGCCGTATTTTTCTTTCGAAAGAAAGCCATAACTTTTTTGTTTTAAAAGATAAACACAAACTGTTGTTTGTTAAATAATTTGTAATTTCTGTATTTTATAAGTATCCTAAAAACTTATGCATTTTTTATGTAGAAATAACTCATATTGTGCGTATTGTTATGCGTTTACTTTTTTACATTGGCTAGAGGTATAGGGGGAGGGTTGAGATCTCACAAACATGTTTAACCCCGCCACATTTTTGCGCCTGTCCCAAGTCAGGAGCCTCTGGCCTTTGTTAGTCTTGTATTATTTTAATTTTAGTTTCTTGTGTACAATTTGGAAATTAGTATGGCGTTCATTATCACTGAACTAGTATATATTTGTTTAGGGGCCAGCTGAAGGACGCCTCCGGGTGCGGGAATTTCTCGCTACATTGAAGACCTGTTGGTGACCTTCTGCTGTTGTTTTTTTCTATGGTCGGGTTGTTGTCTCTATGGCACATTCCCCATTTCCATTCTCAATTTTATTATCAAATGGTCATGAATTGAGAAAAAAACGTAATTTTTTGCTGTATATTTATCAACATTAAAAATATTGCACTATTTACAGTTTTATCAAATTTGGTTCACATAATCTACCTGCAAAATGAAACAAAATGTTGTTTTAAAAAATAGGGGTCCATGCACTCGTTTGAAAATTAAATCAGTTTGAATGATAAAAATCAGTTGAAAAATGCATCTTTTCCCGGAATGTCACAGCTTGACGTCGCGAAAATAACATTTTACATTAGCAACGTCATTACCTCCCCTGTAACTGTATCGTATGCCCTTAAGATATTCAATTATTTGATAATGTAGAGAATATAGAGCCATAAAGAGATCCTTTTTTTCCTCTTTTTTGTTAAAGATATGAAATAAAGCTACTGCCGGAACAATTGTTTTTTTGGCATTTTAAGGTTCAACAACAAATATTTCATATATATTCAGGAATTATGAAGGTATGAATCAACCCTGCTCCATATACTACATGTACACTAAAAGAATCTGATTTTAGTATGCTAGCTCATAGAAAGACCCTAAAGATGTCAGACCACCAATTACTCCCTCCAATTAGAACATATATAAAAGAAGGCCTACTCGGGGAAAAAATTTAGTGCATTTGATGTCATTGCTTACTTAAACTAACCAATAAATTTGCATAAATAAAACTTTTGGTGAAAGAGAAATATATTTAGACCATTTCAAGCCAAAATTTACTTGTCTATGAGTGTGCATTAACCATATTGCCCTCCATAGTAAAACTATACTAATTTAAGATTTCCAGAAAACCAGGGGTTATTTTAGCGGTACCTCAGTTCGGGAGGTCTCTTCTTTCTTGTAAGATTTTAAAGAAATTTTGAAAAGTGACAAGTAGAAAAGTGATACCTGTACAATTCAGGATATACCTGGTTTCTAAAAAGTTAAACTTAACGTAAAATGTGTAGAAAGCTGTGAAAATTTCAAAATTTGGTTGACCAGATAGGGATTTTTAATTGGTGGTCGAACACCTATTGTCTACAGAAATACCTGTGCTCTACTGTATACCTAGTTTTGATTACAAGCTAAAGTTCTTTGCTCATATGTCTAAGGACCACTTGCTTTTGAAAAGAAACAACATAAACTGTTTTTAAAGTCTTGTTTGAATTAGATATTGATCAAACCAGTAACTTTCTGCACTTGTGACAAGCAGGTGACCACCAATCCAGTATATTGCACAATATAATAGATGATTAAACAAGACAAAGTTTAAAAATGTCCAGTAAATAAATATGTACCTTCATCATATGAAGAATGAAAATTTTCAAACTTTCTTGTCCGACAATTTAAAGATATTTTTTTAAAACACCAGAACACGTTGAATATACCTAAATAAGAGTGCACACAATGTCTCACCTTTATTACTTACCATTGATTTTATGTGGATAGTCCTATAAATAAAGCTTTATTACAAGTATCGCATGAACTTAACATGATCTGAGAAAATGTGAACAAGGTAAGATAAACCGAACAAGAAATACATGTACACTTTACGATCATTCAATTCACCAAATATAGTTGACCTATTGCTTATAGTTTCTAAAAAATAGACTTAACCAAGAAAACTGAACATTGACCAATTAACCATAAAAATGAGGTCAAGGTCAGATGAACCATGTCAGAAAAACACCTTACAATCATTCCATACAACAAACATAGTATTTAGTTGACCTATCGCTTTTAGTATCTAAGAAAACAGAACAAATCACAACCAGATGCTCTGCAGGGCGCAGCTTTATACGACCACAGAGGTTGAACACTGAACGGTTTGGGCAAGAATGGATACAACATTCAAGCTGGATTAAGCTTTAAATTTGGATTGTGATTAAATAGTTGACACAGCATAGGTTTCTGACACAGAATGAATGTCGTCTAATGAACTTAAAATATTTTGTTTGCCTTTGAGCAATTCACTATGCTGTTGAATATTAATCCTCTCAAAAAAATGTTTGAAGAAATTTTCTTTTTATTTATGAAATCTGAAATGAGAAAAATTTAACAATGATTTAAGTTGATTCAACTATTATTCTGGACAAAGAAAGATAACTCCAGTCAATTGAAAATTTCTTGCTATTGCACAATATTGTGCAATTAGATATTTCTTGCTATTGCGCAATACTGTGCAATTGAAAATATTTGCTATTGCACAGTGCAATTGAAGATTTCTTGCTATTGCTGAATACTGTGCAATTGAAAATTTCTTGCTATTGCACAATACTTATTATAATAATTTTGGATCCTGATTTGAACCAACTTGAAAACTGGGCCCATAATCAAAAATCTAAGTACATGTTTAATTTCAGCATATCAAAAAAGCCCAAGAATTCAATTTTTGTTAAAATCAAACTTAGTTTAATTTTGGACCCTTTGGACTTTAATGTAGACTAATTTGAAAACGGGACTAAAAATTAAGAATCTACATACAGTTAGATATGGCATATCAAAGAACCCCAATTATTCAATTTTTGATGAAATCAAACAAAGTTTAATTTTGGACCCCGATTTGGACCAACTTGAAAACTGGGCCAATAATCAAAAATCTAAGTACATTTTTAGATTCAGCATATCAAAGAACCCCAAGGATTCATTTTTTGTTAAAATCAAACTAAGTTTAATTTTGGACCATTTGGACCTAAATGTAGACCAATTTGAAATGGGACCAAAAATTAAAAATCTACATACAGTTAGATTTGGCATATCAAAGAACCCCAATTATTCAATTTTGGACCCTTTGGGCCCCTTATTCCTAAACTGTTGGGACCAAAACTCACAAAATCAAACCCAACCTTCCTTCAGTGATCATAAACCTTGTGTTTAAATTTCATAGATTTCTATTTACTTATACTAAAGTTATGGTGCGAAAACCAAGAATAATGCTTACTTGGGCCCCTTTTTGGCCCTTAATTCCTAAACTGTTCAGACCTCAACTCCCAAAATCATTCCCAACCTTCCTTTTGTGGTCATAAACCTTGTGTTTAAATTTCATTGATTTCTATTTACTTATACTAAAGTTATAGTGCGAAAACCAAGAATAATGCTTATTTGGGCCCTTTTTTGGCCCCTAATTCCTAAACTGTTTTAACTAAAACTCCCAAAATCAATCCCACCTTCCTTTTGTGGTCATAAACCTTGTGTCAAAATTTCATAGATTTCTATTCACTTTTACTAAAGTAAGAGTGCGAAAACCAAAAGTATTCGGACGTCGACGAAGCAGACGATGACGCCAACGTGATACCAATATAGGACCAAAATTTTTTTAATTTTTGCGGTCGTATAAAAACTTTAAACTGAGCAATTAACCATAAAAATGAGGTCAAGGTCAATGAAAATCTTTATGACTGATATGTATGTTGATACATCTCAAAATATTTCCCTTCACCAAATATAGTTCCTATTCCATATAGTATTAGAACAAAAGACCAAACCTCAACACTCAACTTTGACCACTTAACCATGAAAATGAGGTCAATGTCAGATGAACCATGTCAGACAAACATGGACACCTTACAATCATTACATACAACAAACATAGTAATTAGTTGACCTATTGCTTTTAGTATCTTAGAAAACAACAAATCACAAACACTTTACACTGAGCAATTAACCATAAAAATGAGGTCAAGGTCAATGAAAATCTTTATGACTGATATGCAAGTTGATACATCTCAAAATATTTCCCTTCACCAAATATAGTTCCTATTCCATATAGTATTAGAACAAAAGACCAAAACTCAACACTCAACTTTGACCACTGAACCATGAAAATGAGGTCAAGGTCAGATCATTAGATGACACCTGCCAGTTGAACATGTACACCTTACAATCATTCCATACACCAAATATAGAAGACCCATTGCGTACAGTATCTGATATGTGGACTTGACCAACAAAACTTAACCTTGTTCACTTGTCCATAAAATGGACCAAGGTCAAATGAAAACTATCTGGTGGGCACAAGGACATTTTTTTATATAGATTAGATTGTTGGTTTTCCTGCTTGAATTGTTTTACACTTCAATGAATTGTCATTTTGTGGGCTCTTTATAGCCTGTTGTTCAGTGTGAGCCAGGGCTTGAGAGTGTTGAAAGTCATACTTTGACCCATAATGGTTTACTTTTTACAAATTGGATGGAGAGTTGTCTCATTGGCAATCATACCACATCTTTTTATATTAATACAAGTATTCACAAACATAGAACTTATGAAGAATTTAAATATTTTATTCATTCTAATTTTTTTAATTGTGAAAAGATATCTTTCACTTTGTTTGACCATTTAAAATCTATGTTGTGAAAAGCAATGTTTTGTCAAACTTCAGCACTTATTTAACTGGTTAATCTGGATTCTCTGGAGGCTAAGTTGTACCAGAGGGTCTGAAAAATAAAAAAAAAGTCTTATTAATAATTAAAATCAAAATCTAATTGAACAATCATATTTCATAATTTGGGTTATGAATAAATCCGATATTCATGTCAATGGTTGTGTGAGGTTAGGGTTGTTGACAACATTTTTTGTAGATAATGTCTGCCTATAATGGTTGTGTGAGGTTAGGGCTGTTGACAACATTTTTTGTAGAAAATGTCTGCCTATAATGGTTGTGTGAGGTTAGGGCTGTTGACAACATTGTTTGTAGATAATGTCTGCCTATAATGGTTGTGTGAGGTTAGGGCTGTTGACAACATTGTTTGTAGATAATGTCTGCCTATAATGGTTGTGTGAGGTTAGGGCTGTTGACAACATTTTTTGTAGATAATGTCTGCCTATAATGGTTGTGTGAGGTTAGGGCTGTTGACAACATTGTTTGTAGATAATGTCTGCCTATAATGGTTGTGTGAGGTTAGGGCTGTTGACAACATTGTTTGTAGATAATGTCTGCCTATAATGGTTGTGTGAGGTTAGGGCTGTTGACAACATTGTTTGTAGATAATGTCTGCCTATAATGCTTGTGTGAGGTTAGGGCTGTTGACAACATTGTTTGTAGATAATGTCTGCCTATAATGGTTGTGTGAGGTTAGGGCTGTTGACAACATTGTTTGTAGATAATGTCTGCCTATAATGGTTGTGTGAGGTTAGGGCTGTTGACAACATTTTTTGTAGATAATGTCTGCCTATAATGGTTGTGTGAGGGGCTGTTGACAACATTTTTTGTAGATAATGTCTGCCTATAATGGTTGTGTGAGGGGCTGTTGACAACATTTTTTGTAGATAATATCTGCCTATAATGGTTGTGTGAGGGGCTGTTGACAACATTTTTTGTAGATAATGTCTGCCTATAATGGTTGTGTGAGGGGCTGTTGACAACATTTTTTGTAGATAATATCTGCCTATAATGGTTGTGTGAGGGGCTGTTAACATTTTTTGTAGATAATGTCTGCCTATAATGGTTGTGTGAGGGCTGTTGACAACATTTTTTGTAGATAATGTCTGCCTATAATGGTTGTGTGAGGGGCTGTTGACAACATTTTTTGTAGATAATGTCTGCCTATAATGGTCGTGTGAGGGGCTGTTGACAACATTTTTTGTAGATAATGTCTGCCTATAATGGTTGTGTGAGGGCTGTTGACAACATTTTTTGTAGATAATGTCTGCCTATAATGGTTGTGTGAGGGGCTGTTGACAACATTTTTTGTAGATAATGTCTGCCTATAATGGTTGTGTGAGGTTAGGGCTGTTGACAACATTTTTTGTAGATAATGTCTGCCTATAATGGTTGTGTGAGGTTAGGGATGTTGACAACATTTTTTGTAGATAATGTCTGCCTATAATGGTTGTGTGAGGTTAGGGCTGTTGACAACATTTTTTGTAGATAATGTCTGCCTATAATGGTTGTGTGAGGTTAGGGCTGTTGACAACATTTTTTGTAGATAATGTCTGCCTATAATGGTTGTGTGAGGTTAGGGCTGTTGACAACATTGTTTGTAGATAATGTCTGCCTATAATGGTTGTGTGAGGTTAGGGCTGTTGACAACATTTTTTGTAGATAATGTCTGCCTATAATGGTTGTGTGAGGTTAGGGCTGTTGACAACATTTTTTGTAGATAATGTCTGCCTATAAAGGTTGTGTGAGGTTAGGGCTGTTGACAACATTTTTTGTAGATAATGTCTGCCTATAATGGTTGTGTGAGGTTAGGGCTGTTGACAACATTTTTTGTAGATAATGTCTGCCTATAATGGTTGTGTGAGGTTAGGGCTGTTGACAACATTTTTTGTAGATAATATCTGCCTATAATGGTTGTGTGAGGTTAGGGCTGTTGACAACATTGTTTGTAGATAATGTCTGCCTATAATGGTTGTGTGAGGTTAGGGCTGTTGACAACATTGTTTGTAGATAATGTCTGCCTATAATGGTTGTGTGAGGTTAGGGCTGTTGACAACATTTTTTGTAGATAATGTCTGCCTATAATGGTTGTGTGAGGTTAGGGCTGTTGACAACATTGTTTGTAGATAATATCTGCCTATAATGGTTGTGTGAGGTTAGGGCTGTTGACAACATTTTTTGTAGATAATGTCTGCCTATAATGGTTGTGTGAGGTTAGGGCTGTTGACAACATTTTTTGTAGATAATGTCTGCCTATAATGGTTGTGTGAGGTTAGGGCTGTTGACAACATTTTTTGTAGATAATGTCTGCCTATAATGGTTGTGTGAGGTTAGGGCTGTTGACAACATTGTTTGTAGATAATGTCTGCCTATAATGGTTGTGTGAGGTTAGGGCTGTTGACAACATTGTTTGTAGATAATGTCTGCCTATAATGGTTGTGTGAGGTTAGGGCTGTTGACAACATTGTTTGTAGATAATGTCTGCCTATAATGGTTGTGTGAGGTTAGGGCTGTTGACAACATTGTTTGTAGATAATGTCTGCCTATAATGGTTGTGTGAGGTTAGGGCTGTTGACAACATTGTTTGTAGATAATGTCTGCCTATAATGGTTGTGTGAGGTTAGGGCTGTTGACAACATTGTTTGTAGATAATATCTGCCTATAATGGTTGTGTGAGGTTAGGGCTGTTGACAACATTTTTTGTAGATAATGTCTGCCTATAATGGTTGTGTGAGGTTAGGGCTGTTGACAACATTTTTTGTAGATAATGTCTGCCTATAATGGTTGTGTGAGGTTAGGGCTGTTGACAACATTGTTTGTAGATAATATCTGCCTATAATGGTTGTGTGAGGTTAGGGCTGTTGACAACATTGTTTGTAGATAATATCTGCCTATAATGGTTGTGTGAGGTTAGGGCTGTTGACAACATTGTTTGTAGATAATATCTGCCTATAATGGTTGTGTGAGGTTAGGGCTGTTGACAACATTGTTTGTAGATAATGTCTGCCTATAATCACCATAGATAAGTAATTCACTCTCCTTTATTTGTAAAATTGATAAAAACTAAACATATGTGCTTGATCTGCAATTTTGTTGTCACATGTTTTCGTGCTTGATGTTTGTTATCCACCGTGTGTAATACAAATTGGTGAAAAAGCAACAATTGAGCAATTTTATTTCATCATGAAATTCAATACCCCTCTCTAAGTACAGCCCTATTTATTACACTCTTTCCACTGATCAGCTGTTTATACAGGCCTATTAAGATTTTTCCTTACACTAACTACCATGAAAATGAACAAATTTGTTACAAAACAAACACAAAACAAGCATAATTTATTGAAGTTGTAAAATTGCAATAAAATAGAAAAGCAAGTCTTTCATATACATGATTAAATTGCAATTAATTAAACAATTTAAGTTTTTACCCAAAACAAAACTGGTATCAGACTAAACATTACACTTACTTTGCCCATTCAACATTAAGAATAAGATGATCATATCCAAATCCAGACACACCAGCAATGGCCCGAGCTGCATCCTCCCTTCTGTGGAAGTTGATAAATGCAAACCCCTGTAAAACAGAACAATTAGCATTTTAGGACAGTTATAATATCTAATCTAGAGGTGTACTTTTCTCATTGATTTTTCAGTTTACACCTCAGTTTATTCATGTTCATCCACATACAATTTCAGTAAATACAACCATCAAATATATATAAAGATAAAAACAATAGAAATTAAAATTATGAACAATATATATAATATGTCAGAAAAAACATTTGTGTTTTTAGAGTCACTCAATTAATTAACCCTTTTCTAGGCTGTAACCATAACAATTTTATTTCTAGCAAAAAGACCAAAAATAATTTACATAAAATCAAATATTTTATGCGACCTTTAATGAATATAATTGTTAACTTCATTTGTCAAATCAAAGTGCTTGTAAGCACTGAATGGTAAAGATTGTTTTAATTTATCAGTGGGAAGTAAAATTAAATATTGCAATGTCTAAAGCATTGGTTGTAGTTGATTCAACTACAATTATTGACAATGGAAGATAACTCCTATTTTCTAAAGATGACTTTAACAATGTCAGACATCATGGATATTTTTAGAACAGATATTAGATTAAGTCCAGTCAATCTAGCATAAATTTGACCCCAACCTGAAAGTAATTGCAACAGAAGATTTTTAAGTTTTAATCTTTAGCATTATACCCCAAATATACACAGAAAAAAGTCCCATAAAATCTTACTTGAGGAAGACTAAAACAATCACCATTTAATATTCCTATGGAGATTTGCGTTGAAAAGGGAGATAACTCTTGCAAAAAAGGCAGAAATATCAATAAAAATTGATACAAAATTATAATTTAACCGCTTCCATTCATCAGAATGCATAGGCGGATCCAGGAGGGCCCCCCTTTCGTGGGAAAAATTAGGTTGATTATATAGGGAATCATTGAAGCATGACTGGAGCGGGCCCCCCCTTAGGAAAAGTTCTGGATCCGCCACTAAAATGTATTGATTATTGATTTTTTAGTGGTATTTAGAGTATAACAAACAATTCTAAAGGTATTTTCACATATTTTTTATCAAGCTATTATCTAGATTTCGTAATTCATTAGTTGACCATTTATTGAATTTTTCAACATGTCAAGGTAAAGAATCTCAAATTTGATAAAAATAATTAAGCATGTATTCTTCTTTTTGTGGTTTAAAGTTTCTTTAGAAAAGTAAGATGCTGAAAGAATATAATACACAGATATAAACAATACCAAATTTTCATATTATTTTTTCAAAATGGTCACAAAGCTTCAAATTTGCAATTTCTTTAATGAAAAATGCACCAAAAAAATATAACTACCCATAACACATCGATTTTGTACATTTCATGAGCAGAAGATTATATAATTTAGTTAAATACAAACTTATAACTCCATCAAAGTATCGTACTTTCAAAAAAATCAACCAAAAACTGATCAAGAAAGGACTCATTTTTGCGGAGTTATCTCCCCTTCCAAAGTTTATTTCCATAGGAAATTAAAAATACTGATTTTGAGTTTTCCTCACCTTAGATTTTATGGGACTTTTTTCTGTGTAAATAAAGGACATAATGCTATAGATTAGAACTAAAACATTTTCTGTTGCAATTAGTTTGAGGTTAAATCTTAGTTTGACTGGACTAATTCCTGCACCTTGCAAAAGTTATGCAATTTTCTTGTCAGGTGTACCATTGTTTTGTGATAATGCTTAAGACTAACAACATGAGCAGTATTTAGCCTTACCTTAGACTGCCCTGTATTTTTGTCTTTTGCCAAGTAAATTCTCTGTATAGGACCAAATGGTCTAAACAATTCCTGTAAATCAGACTCTCTGGTATCCTCTGATAAATTAGTAACTCTAATAGTAGCAGACTCATCTGAAATATTTACAAATCAATAGAAGGAGGCAAACACAAAAAAAACAACATCTAAAATAAATATTATAATATCATGAGTGGCCAAATCATTTCAAACAATGTGTTAAATTTTACAAAAAGACATCTTCACAATAAGAATAAGATACAGCATATCCCTCAAGCAATTGTATAATTATTTGTTTTTTCCCTTGCAGTAAACTCTTGTTGTCTCAAACTAAATAGGACTTTAATTTCAATTCAACATTTTTCTGTCAATTGTAAACTGATACACTAAAGACCTGTAGAATAAAATATGAAATTTGAGAAAGGAAATGGGAAATGTGTCAAAGCGACAACAACCCGACCATAGAACAGACAACAGCCGAAGGCCACCAATGGGTCTTCAATGTAGCTAGAAACTCCCGCATCCGGAGGCATCTTTCAGCTGGCACCTAAAAAAATATTGTCTGCAATGGTACAGTCATAATCACTGACAACCCTGATTATTTTACCTCTTTTAGACTGCATTGTCTCCCCTTTTCCTTTAGATGGTCCATCTCTAAGACTGGGTGGGACATACTTTCCACCTGCTTTATTAGCCTGAGCTGGTGCCCCAGGAATAGCTGGTGTTGGTACTGCTCCTGCTTCTCCTGCTGGTTTATCTCCATCTTGTAGTTTCTCCTGGATTGGACCTAAAGTGTCCTTGTATGGACATTTAGTAGTCCAATGGTCTCCTTTACATATACGACAAGACACCATTTTCGTGGCCTTCAGTTTAGCCAGTGGGTCTTCTTCTTTTTCTTCTTTAACCTGTAAAATTGTAAAAGTTTAAATCTAAATCCAAACAAAATATTTGACCATAGGACATCATGCCTTAACTGCTACTATCTCATTTCCATTTTCAATCTACACTTCAGACTTGGGGTCAATTACATTGGAATGTAATTAATTAAATTACACATTACATTGCAAAAATGATCAATTACACTAATTACACATTACAGTTTTTGAAATGTAATTAATTAAATTACAATTACTTTACTAAAGTAATTAATTAAATTACACATTACATTTCATCATGATATTTTTTAATAATCTTTTACATGTATATATAATGCATGTGTAAAATATTCACGTAAGCATTCATTCATTCATATCTTTAATTCCTCATAAATGAGATTCAATGAACATACAATTAATAAATATAAGCAAACGTTACAACATAATTACACACAAATAATAAGTATAAGAGCAAAGTATAAGGTAAATACACAAAAGATGATATATAAATAATCTATAAAAGCAATGTTTAAAGTATAACTGCAGTGACACATCATGTATTGACACATCGTGTATTGACACATCTAATAACACTGTCTAAGAGATCGACTATATTCTGCTACACACTGAATAACATGTGCATGACACAGCTTGAGAAATTGAACCGATTCATCTATGCTTGAAAAAATTGTCAGTGGTTTTCGACCGAGTAACATTTGAAACAGGATTTCGTCGTCATACATGTTTAATTCACAGTAAAGCTGCACTGGAAAATTGTCACTTAAAATGTCCCACCAGACTTCTCGCTGTGCATTAGTACTTGGACAATTGCAACAAGCGTGTACATAAACATCTTTAAAATTCCTTGAACATATATCACATATATCACTTGTTGTATTTGGTATTTCAGTTAGTAATTTAGTGATTAAAAAAGAATTTTTAATCTCATTAAAAGAATTTGAGTGTTTCCAAAATTCTGTAATTGTCACTGACGTATGAATATTCCTGAAACGTGTGAAGCTGTCATCTGAAATAACACGGTTTAACCAATTGTTTAACTGTATACTATCGACTGCGCTATAAACAATAGACTTCCAGCAATTGTAAATAATCTTTCGACAGAAGCTAATGTGCTAAATATTGCTTGATCAGAACATGGAAGTTTTATGATTAGAAGATCATCATATTGATAGGAGAGGGAATTTGTTCCTATTTACAAAAGGCATTTTAACTTCGCAGAAATGAACTCATTTGAATTAAACATAATATGAATAAAGAAATTATAAATGAATTAGAATTTTATTTTTATTTTTTAAATATTAAAAAGTGTGCTTGTCACAATATTGAAATAAATTTTTAGTACAAACAATGTATATATATATAATGTCTAAATATAAGCAATATTTTGCTAATTAGATAAAATATATGTAATAGTGGCATTGCCTCTGGACATTTTAATCTGATTAATTGCTGTTTGTTTTTACAGCTGTTAATTTTTATTTCTATAATCCTTTTGTGTATACTAATTTGACAAAATGATTGTATGCAGTGATTCAATTCTAAAATTGTCTAAGAAAGATGTTTTACAGTGACACATTTTTGTGTTTTGTTTAACAAGCTGATTAATTAATTATCAATCTATTTAGTTAAAAGATCTTTCTTAAAAACTGAACAACACTAATATATGATTCTCACATTTTGTAAATTATAAGACTATTAAAAAAATCTAAAGTTCAAATAAATGATATAAAAACTTCAGAATAAATTACAGACTTCATATATTAAAAAAGCATGTGATATCAATATTTGAAAAATACATGTACATATAATTTTACAATTTGTATAATTAAACACAAATCCTTATCTTTAACACCATAAAAGTACATGTAATTGAAATGTAATTCAAAAGTAATTCAGCATTACATGCTTTTTTCAATGTAATTAATTAAATTACCATTACATGTAATTAAAAAAATGCTCAATTACACATTACATGCAATTAATTACATGGAAAAGTGTAATGCATTACACTTAATTACCATTACATTTTTAATTACCCCATCCCTGCTACACTTATACAAAATGATCATACACATGTATTCACTAATCAATCATTTTAAAATACAAATAACTTACTGAATTGAATTTTCATTTTAGGATTGCTATGCTTGTAATACAACTGTCACTCAGTATTGTATGCAATCTAAAGGTCCACTCCAACATAATATTTTTTTTGTTTTAATATATTAGTTGGACATCAGGCTTATAAAAGCTTAATTTTAACATGAATTCATACCTGACAGGAAACTATACTGATAAAATTTAGAAGAGTTATTCATTTATTTATAACTTTTGGGCAAACAACATCAACAATTTCGACACTTACAAATCAAAACTTATTATTCAAAGATGAAAAGCAAACATATCATACTGATTTCACTGGAAGTAAGCTTCATCATGTATCATCAAGACAAAAAGTTTGTAAAGCCAACAATAGGACAAAAATCTTTCAGAGCATACCAAACTTAGAAAGGCCATCAAAAGAACAGCCAAAACTGACATATTATGTCAAGTTCACCTGAGGTAGTCAAAAGAACAGCCAAAACTGACATATGTCAAGTTCACCTGAGGTAGTCAAAAGAACAGCCAAAACTGACATATGTCAAGTTCACCTGAGGTAGTCAAAAGAACAGCCAAAACTGACATATGTCAAGTTGACCTGAGGTAGTTTCTGCAAATTATGATCCATGCACAAGTATCATTTAAAGAATATATATTTGCATTTTATACAGCTTTTCTGATTTTTGTTTTTATTAGTTTGTTTCAATTTTGATCTGTAAATTTTGTTGTCTTGCCTCTACCATTTCGATTTTAATTTCTATGTATCCCTATATTTCTTTCGTTCTTTCTTACCTCATCATTTTGAACAAACTGCATGAGGATTTCTTCTACTTGTACTATAGTATTGGCAGGGTTAGGGCCTGGTGGATCCTTCTCTGCTGATCCAAACTTCCTCCAATTCTGTAAACAAGTTGTAAATTATGTTAATTTCAAAAGAGTAAAACAAGATGTACTATGAATGCTACCCTAGGCCTAAATTAAAATATTGTTTGTTTCCCCAATCCCGACCCTGCCAAGCCAGGTGTGGGTAGGTAGGGAAATAATTTTATTTTTCCAAAAAGCTTGACATTATCGGACGATCCGGCAAGCCTGAAAATCCAAAATGAATAAAATAATTTTTCACTTAGTTTTGACAATAAAATTTTATGAGTAGCACCAATTTTGCAGGGTCGGTCGGGATTGGGGAAACAAACAATATTTTATTTTAGGCCCTACTATAAGTATTTGGTTAACAGTTAATGAGCAATAGATGTGGAAAAGCTTCTTACACTGTTTCATTGTACAGCATGCTCACATAATGCATTAGGGGTGTGATACCAAATTTTAGAATGCTCTCATTGTTAATCTGCTTCATGAACAAAATATTATAATTCCATCTGATAGATGGAAAGAAGTAAGCAACACACCCTCTTTCCATTCATCCCAGGGATATTAATTACAATCTAGGAAATATTCTTATCTGTTTATTTACAATCAACTTTGTTACTCAGGCAAAATTAAAAGCTATGAATGTGATACATAATATAAGTATCTAATTTTGTCAGCAATGGGCGATGAATGGATCTCAAAATTAACACAATCAATTAAACCGTAACAAACATATACCTTTCTTCTAGCAATTGATTTTGGGACTTTTCTTCTTTCAATCCTGTATGTCTTAATAATCTACAAGTAAAAAAAAAGCAAAAATATTACCAATTATTACAGTCTCAGAATTAATTAAAACTTTAACTTGTCTATTTCTGCAAGTCAAAATGTGCTTTTATTTGGTGAAATCAATTTTTGAATTGTACAAGTTGGTTTTTTTCTTCTTCTGCTGGTTATTTATTATCAGTCTTTATATGCATTGCCTTTAAAATAAAGTCCTTGATACTTAATCTTTGATCAATTATATTGTTTGCATGACCTTTGAAATAATCTACTGTGACTATTTTTCACTTGTAAACTATAGTTCAATTTTTATACTAATCTGTTAATTTGTCCTTTTTGGTTTTCTATGGTTGATTGTTTCTATTTAGATTTCAATTATGTTCTATCTTAACACAACTTAAATATACTGTCTCTGGTTTAACCACAAAGTTGAACAAAATCAATTTACCATAACCATGTTCAGATTTGCACAAGAAACAAATGGTCTAAATATTTACTATTTTCTCCACATTTTTACATTTAATAACTGATAACATTTTGCTAATGTTTCATGTGGGATTTATCAAAACATTTCAGCACTTGTCAAAACTGTTTTTCAAATGCTGTTTAAAACTTGGAAGAATTTACAATGTTATGATTAATGTCCATGGCCAGTGGCCTCATTTATTATAATCAAGCATAACCTAAATACTGGTGAAATGCGTGTCAGCATGGTTATTGGTTCTACATGTTAAACAGGATTACTGACCTTGACAGTTTTACCATCTTCATTGTACTTGTATTCTGTGATTACTTTGATGCCTTTGTTTTCATCAATGGTCTCTGTAGAAGGTGGCAGAACTCCTGAAAATAAATCATCTGAATTATCATTTGGGTCATTTATTTTTGAACAAAGTTTTGTCTTTTAATGTAAATAAACATGTTTAACAAGTTTGAAGTCAGGAGCCTATAGTTCAGTGGTTAAATTGCTTATATCCTCTCCATTTGAACTCTGGTGGATAGTTGTCTCATCAGCAATCATATCACATCACCTTATTTTATATGTATATATTTTTCTAGCCTCATTTTCAGAAAAACATAAGAGACGTTTGGAATGGTGCGTCAATTTTCTTTTTTGCAGACAAAATCTGAGAAATTTTCATATGGTCTCCATGGAAAGTGATGTCCCAACATGTTTTATTCATGGTGCCCCATGTCCATCAAATTATCCTTAACGATTTTCTACGATGTAATCCAACATGGTTAAATTTTCACTGTAAGTGTTGCTGTTGAGTTTCACGCTCAGTTTATTTATTTATTTTCCTGACCACATGGAACTTTTCCTTAATCACAAGGTAAGTCTAGAGCAATAATTTATAGCAGAAGATAGGTTACCATAAAGTACAGAAAACTGAATTACATCAATGACACAATTATCAACTATTGGAGAATAACTGAATGTTATGTACTTAAAGATTCTCATTGAAACCATGATGGTGGATTAAATATGGACAATGGATTAGAAATTTTAAAGTCTGCAGAGTTATACTGTGCAACCACACTAAAAATAAATGTGGAATCTGTACATGACACACAGAAAGTGCCCCATTTGCATATCATATAAAGTTATAAAGGGACATAACTGAAGAACAGTAAAAGTGACCCTACTAGAATGTGTACTTGAATGTGTTTTGTGGTTATAAGTATTGTGTATAAGTTTCATAACATGTGGTAAAGGCAATCTTATATTAAGTTTTTAGAAAACAGAAATAAAAATTCAACATTTATTCCATTTGTAAAGGGATGAGTTTAGAACACTATAAGTGAACCCACCAAATTTCAAACTTGATCTGTATTATGCGGTAATAAGCAATGTGTAAAAGTTTCATAACATTTGTTTAAGGCTGACTTCAGTACATTGTTCATAGCATTTGGTTGAGGCAAACTAACATGACTAAAGTTTTAGAAATGCAGCATAAAATTCAGCGTATATTTACATTTGTAATTAAAGGGGCACAACTGTAGATCGTTTATAGTGACTCCACCAAAAATTCAAAATTGATCTGTGTTTTGTGTAGTCAGAGATTACTCTGACGTCCAACGGCTGGTTTGCCAGACAAGCTGGGGCCATTGGACGTCAGAGCTCGTCCCATATCAAAAAGTGGATATTTGCCCACCCAAAATAGATGCCCTGCTTCGTCGCTTCTGGTGCCGACTGACGGCCTTGGAATTACATAAATCGGGCATCAATCTGTTCATTTTTCATTTATCTTTTCATTTATGTAAGTTTTACCTACCTGCCAACCTTTATTTTTCCATATTTTAACAGTTTTCACCGAGACCCATCGTCTTTCAAGGCTATTTTTTCCAGGACACCTTTCTATCATGAAGGTGTCCCAGATTACAGCAGACGCCATAAACTTTTATTTGGACTAGTTTGGAAAGAACATAATGAAAGCAATTGGTATTTTAGAAATTTTTCAACTAAAAACCTGATGCTATTCAAACATGACAGCATCTATAATATTGACAGTGCTCTAGCTAGAAATCAAAAGAGGCAGGGTGCCAGTGGAGGGCAGGGCACTTTTTATGATAAGAAAAGGCTCTGCAAATTTTTTTGTCTACGTTTCTGTGTGTATCACGAGTTAACGAATCTCTTTTTTTTTACTGTATATGTTGGTTTTTTTTAAATAAAGATGCATTTTAACTATAGTCTTTATTTCATTGTTTGTGTAGTTATGAATTATATAGTACATCTCTAAGTTTCTGTGTATTACTAATTTATCAATGTTTAGAACATGGATTGCTAAAAGTATAATTATCAAACAGAAATTGCAATATATTTTTTTTAATATGTTCAAAGACAGTTAATATCCTTAAGGTAACATTATTATGTTATTATATATTCAATTGGTTCTTTATTCCTTTTTTTGATACTAGATAATATTTTTAGAGCACAAATTTGTAATAAGCTAAAACAGGGGAAGTAACTCCAAAATTAAATTCCAACACGTTTGCGTTAATTAAAAACTGTGCTTGTCGCTAACAAGTTGAGATGGAAGGCATTTCTGTGAAGGCATAGTTTTATTTTGATGACTTAAATTCAATTCTAAAGTCATGAAAGTCTTCATTTATACACTCTTCCATTGTGACTTGGAAATCGAAAATGACGACCCAAGCTAAACACACTAAGCTAAACACACTCGCTGACACATTCATCAAATGTATGACAAAAAGATACATTGTCCTAATTAAATTACCTAGATATTAACACCTTTGAAGTCTTTATCATTGTAATTGATTGTAATGACATGATTAACCTGGGGGCAATCACACTAGTGTCATATATGTAATTAACTTGGAGATCAGAAATCAATGAAACAAAAGGCAATTTTACCAAAACGGCACAAGAGAATTTTGGAAAAAAGACATCAGGACAGAAGGGCGCGGATGAAGGCACCCAGGGCGCGGCTGAGTGCACCCAGGGCGCGGCGCCCTTCTATTTCAGGCTAGCGAGACCACTGATTGATGTATGCACTATCCATGCTATCTGTGGCTAATTTATGTAGACCATTGATTGACACCGACAGTGATCATGTGACTATAACTTATAATGAAAAAAGTATACTCCATAGGCAACCACCCTTTTAAATTTATAAACGATACAAGACAATGAGACCAAACAGAACCTTCTGGTTTATTTACTCCCTTTAGTATATGATCAGAATGAAAGCAGCTGGAACATATGATAAGATGACAATATGTCAAAGGCGCCTTACCATCTTCTCCTTGCTCTACCTGTTCGGCCCAACTGAATCCTTTCGGCCTAAAATAGAAAAGAAGTTATAGAGTTTATCAAGGTTAGGGAGTCTTTCAGATTTGAAAATAGTAGACTATCATATAGTAATTTTAAGCCAAACATACTCTGCGTCTATTGACGGCATGCTTCTTGACTTATTTGACACTTCCGGTTAAATGGGCAAAACTAAATGATAACATTATCTCGTCCCAAGTTGCTTTTGAGACGTTTCGGCCACAATACCAGTTCGTCCATAGGTCATTTCGGCACATTACCAGTTTGACACCTGTTGATTCGGCCATATTTTTTCATATTTTTCATAATCATTATTTTGGTTATAGAAATTTGTTTTGGAAATTTTACTTGACAAAAAGAAAATTGTTCAAATGAAAAAGATAATTGATATTTGAGTAAAAATGCATCATATAAAAACAAGAGAAAACTGTTGAAATTGATCATAACACTTGTATATGTGTCTGATAATAAGAATTAATAAGAATTTGTAGACTGTTTGATATTTTCTAAACAATGACTTGACAAAAGCATAATATTATGACTTCTAAAGATAAATCAACGGAATGATAATTAAAAACAAATGATCAGAGGGCACACCCGCAGCCAGGGGTGTTCGATGGGTTCTGTTTTAATTGCAACTGTTAAAGTTAAGTATGATTGTATCGAAAGAGACCGTGGTTGATCCTCTAGTGTGGCCAATACGTCCTGCATCACTCACGTTTAATGGCTTTCATTTATTATGTACACGCAAGCTTAAAAATCGAGCATTTTGAACTGATGATTGTTTCTATACTATGTCTAGCGGCAAAACATTTCCCAACTCTTCAAATAAACAAATAAAGATCTATTTCGTGTCAGAACAGACATAAAAATATATGTGAAAAAATGAAAACTAGTTAAATTACGATAAAAAAAAAGAAGACAAAAAACACATAAAGCACCGATCTTATCTGACATGAATATAAAAACAAGAAGGGGTACAATTTCTCAATGAGGCAACTATCCATCAAATTAAACGGCATGATTTATGAAATATTTTTTCTCGTATCGTATCGTATGTGAAACAATTTAATGGTGCAAATCAACGGCAGGGTCTGAATGTGGTTAGAAGAGTCGAGAATAATTAGCAAAATACAGAATTAATGGCCAAAAAGATAAATGCGGGATTGTCTCGCTGTGCCCATTGGTAGCCTCGTTTTCTGCGTTTTCAGTTGGGTTGTTGTCTCTTTGACACATTCCTCGTTTCCATTCTTAATTTTATTGTAAATATACTAGAGAAAATAGAAGGAAAAAATCACACAATCTATAGTTTCCGGCATAACGCACAACACATAACGCCCAAAAATGGATAATAATCACCATTCAACATCTACATCTCCGTTTTATCCATGCAATATGGCTTCGTGTATTTTATACATTTGTCCAAGCTAAAGAAGGTTCCAAGTGATTGTGTAATAGCCGTGGGAGCGATTGAACAGGGCGTCAATGAAATATCAGGCTTTGAGATAATGAATTTATTTCAACTTTTACTGTGGCAATGGCATTTTAACTTGAAGAGAAATGTATCAGAAAAGGAACACTATAGTAAAAATGTATGTATAGCAACGATGTTTTTTTTTTAATGTTTTTGATATGATTTTGTCACTGTTGTTTGACAATTTTGAACAATTTACTCGAAGCTCTTTCATTTTAAGGAACCCGTATGGATATATA